>NC_034438.1:34209328-34421211 GCF_002078875.1 Numida meleagris | reverse complement strand
GGGAAGCCGCGGACCCACACCCTGGGGAAAACAAAGGGAAGAGGGGAAAGGCAGGGGACTGGTAGGCGGGTCTAAAACAAAACAGCGGCACCAATCTGAGGAGGAACAACTAATTTTACTAAATATATCGAAAATGAGGCTAGTGAAATTGTAACAGAGAGTTTACAAGCTGAGAGTCTCACACAGTGAACTGCAGGAGGACCACGTGCTTCTCCGCCGGGCAGGAAATGACAAAACGATGACACTGCCCCAAGGAGCGTGGCTATGGCGTAGCCACCATGGAGGGAAGCCAGCGTGAGCCCAGGCTGTGTCAGGGCTCTTCCCACTGGCACCTTGGCGGGGCTGTGCAGCAGCAGAAGCTGCGGCTTGGCACACGGCGTCTCATCTCTGCAGCACATTGGAAGGGCAAGTATGGTGGCAGAAGCAAGGGCACGTCACCTGGGAAGAATGCAGGGATGCTGTCCAGACTTGCAGGGAGGGGATTAGGAAAGCCAAGGCACAAATGGCACTGAACTTGGAACTTCTGGTGACGTGAATTCTTGATTTCTCAAGCAAACCCCATGTACCATACAACATGTCAAATGAAAAGAATTCAAGAGCACCAGTGAATTCTAAAACAACTGGATGAAATGTGTTTTACATAAGAAAAAAGCACACAGAGAGTTGTGAAAAGGTTTTACCATACCAATCTGAATTTATTTCTTGAGCGGATAGGAATGCTACCAGGGAACATCTCAGATAAGTGAAAACTGCTTTATACGTGTTGTTGTGTGTCTGCTTCTCCTCACTGCCTGCTTTCTGTGTTATCTGGGTCAGTGACAGTTAGAGACCAAGGCAGCAAAGGGAGCCATGTGATCAGCGACTACTGCAGGGCACCAGATCAGTCAGAGCCTGTCTATGAGGCATTCCACCTCCAGCTCCAGGAGGTGTTGGGATCGTAAGCGCTTGTCCTGCTGGGGGACTTCAAACATCTGCTGGAAAAGCAGCATGGCGAGCTGTAGGCAATCCAAGAGGCTCCTGGAGTGCACTGAGGATAACTTGTTGAGTCAAGTAATTGACGGTCCTACCAGGGGGGATGCAGTACTGGACCTGTTGCTGACCAGTGTAGATGAACTGACAGGCGACATCAGGACTGGAGGCCGCCTGGGCTGTAGTGACCAGGCTACGGTTGAGTTCACGCTCTGGAGGGATATGAGACAGGCGAAGAGTAAAATTAGGAAGCTACACTTTAGGAAAGCTAACTTCCAGCCATTTGGGGAATTAGTCAACAAAACACTGTGGGATACTCTCCTCATGAGCAAGGGTGCGGAGCAGAGCTGGCGGATCTTTAAGGAGATTTTCCTCAGGGCACAGGAGCTCTCCATTCCCAGGTGTAGCAAGAGACTGTGGCTGAATGGGGACCTGGTGATCAAACTGAAGAGCAAGAAGAAAATGCACTGGCAGTGGAAGTAGGGACAGGTACTGTGGGAAGAATATAAGGATGCTGCTAGGATGCATAGGGATAGGCTCAGGAAAGCCAAGGCCCAGCTTGAGCTGAACGTGGAAAGGGATGCCAAAAAGAACAAGAAAGGCTTCTACAGGTACCTCAGCCAGAAAAGGAAAGTCCTGGAGGGTGCACCCCCCCGAATGAGTGACACCAGCAGTCTGGTAACAACAGACAAGGGGGAGGCTGAGGTACTTAACAACATTTTTGCCTCCATCTTCTTTGATAACAACTGCTCGCCACACAGCCCTCAGACATTTGGTTTGGTAGGAAGGGATCAGGGAAGTGAAGATCGGGTCCGTGAGTACCTAGGAACATGAACATCCACAAGTCTGTGGGTCCCGATGAGATGCATCCCAGAGTCATGAGGGAATTAGCTGATGTATTCACCGAGAAACTCTCGATGATATTTGAAAAGTCACGGCAATCAGGTGAATTCCCTGGTGACTGGAAAAAAGGTAACATCACACCCATTTCTGAAACGGGTAAGAAGGATGACCCCAGGAACTACTGACCTGTCAGTTTCGACCTCTGTGCCAAGGACGATGATGGAGCAGATCCTCCTGGAAGCTAGGCTTAGGTGCATGGAAGGCAGCGAGGTGATATGGGAGAACCAGCATGGCCTCACCAAGGGCAAATCCAGCTTGACCAACCTAGTGGCCTTTTTTGATGGTGTCATTGCATCAGTGGACAAGGAAAGAGCCACTGATGTCATCTATCTGGACTTCAGTAAGGCCTTTGACACGGTACCCCACAACATCCTTCCCTCCAAGTTGGAAAGAGATGGATTTGATGGGTGGACTTTTCGATGGATGAAGAATTGGCTGCAGGGTCGAGTCCAGAGAGTGGTGGTCAGTGGCTCCATGTCTGGATGAAGATTGGTGACGAGTGCTGTCTGCCCTGCCAGGGGTTGTTGCAGCACGCACGCCGGAGATCACGAGACAATACCAATATGGTTAGGCAAGTGATTCGTTTATTGATAGAACAATCAGACTTTTATGCATTTGTGAAAGGCGTGCTGCAACACGGCGTTATTTGATTGGTTGGCTTAAGCAAGTCTCTGTATGCTCTTGCAGTTTCAAAGTTTCTGCTTTTCCCAGCGCTTTGCTTTCTGCTGTTCTTGCAAGTTACTTGTTTCAAGGCATCAAGGACAACTCAGGAGTCCAGCACGTCCAAGTAAAAGTGCCCATTGTCACGTAGATAGTTTCCCACAAGGGGTCGGTGCTGGGACTGATAATCTTTAATATATTTGTCAATTATATTGACAGTGGGGTGGAGTGCACCCTCAGCAAGTTTGCGGATGACACGAAGTTGTGGGGTGCAGCTGACACACCAGAGGGACTGGAGGCCATCCAGAGGGACCTAGATGGGCTCGAGCAGTGGGTCCAGGAGAACTTTATGAGGTTCAGCAAATCCAAGTGCACCTGGGTTGAGGCAACCCCCATTACCAATAAAAGCTGGGGGATGAAAGGATTGAGCACAGCCCTACTGAAAGACCTGGGGGTACTGGTAAATGGGTAGCTGGACATGAGCCGGCAATGTGCCCTCGCAGCCCAGAAAGCCAGCTGTATCCTGAGCTGCATCAAAAGATGCGTGGCCAGAAGGTCAAAGGAGGTGATCCTGCTCCTCTACTCTGCCCTGGTGAGGCCTCACCTGGAGTACGGAGTCCAAATGTGGAGTCCTCAGTACAGGAGAGACATAGACCTGTTGGAGCGCGTCCAGAAAAGGGCAACAAAAATGATCCAGGGAGTGGAACACCTCTCCTGTGCGGACACGCTGAGAGAGCTGCGGCTGTTCAGCCTGGGGAAGAGAAGGCTGCGAGGTGACCTGATAGCGGCTTGTCAGTATCTAAGGGGAGCTACAGGAAAGAAGGAACAGACTCTTTAGTGGGGTCTGTTGTGACAGAACAAGAGGAAATGATTTCAAGCTTGAAGAGGGTAGATTTAGGTTGGATATGAGGAAAAAGTCGTTTATGGTGAGGATGACGCACTGGAAGATGTTGCCCAGAGATGTGATGGAAGCCCTGTCCCTGGAGACCTTCAAGGCGGAGCTGGACAAGCCTCTGAGCAACCTGATCTAGCTGTGGATGTCCCTATTCATTGCAGGAGAGTTGAGCCAGATGACCTGTAAAGGTCCCTTCGAAGTCTAAGGATTCTATGATTCTATGGAAGCAATTACAATGATTAAATAACGATGTATAAATATTTCCCTTATAATAAGAGCCCACCACTGTTCGCCTTCTGTGGCCTTGCTATCAAAACCTCCAGACAGCAATGCAAATTTACTATTGTGATAATCCAGAGCTGTCCTTCCACAGCCTGTCTTTCCATAGTCTTGTGTGAAGATCTGTCCTAACCCAGGCTTTCACTGAGTGGATTACCCCAAAGCATGGTGAGGCAAACAGGGTAGGGAGCACATGAAACATGTTCTATCTCCAAATCTGCAGTCACTGGAGACAAGGACCGGTTCTGATATTTTCATGCAGTGACTCCTCACTAGTTCACATGGGACCATTTCATGATCCACAGATCACTCAGCTCCATGTTTATGTTAGGTTTCTTTGCACATTTCCTCCCTGACTATTAAGGTGAGACCAGACCTGTTTCCACTTCCCTCAGCACAGTCGGAGACTGTAATAACACATCAGCCATCCCCTAATTGACTGTAGATTATTTTTTGCTTGAGCTCATCAGGCTAGTGTTGATTATAGTTTATGCCTACACAGAGTTTTCCATTTATATGTGACAAAGTACAGTCACCACAGAAGACAATGATCTCCAGCTTGTAAACAAAACTGCTGCAAATAGAGGTGACTTATCTCCTTGTCCATGAAGGTAACCATATCTCCTGCATCACATGGTAGGATGGTTACTAGCTTTCTGATATCATTCTATTTACTTTAGAGAGAGATACCCACTCCAGTGTGTGCTTCGGTATAGGTCTGATCCCAAGGCACCTGGAAATGAGTGAAGAAACCTCCTGTTGATTTCAAGGGCATTTGAACAAGTCATAACAGGCAAAAGGAACCTACTATACATATGGTTCCAGCTCTTTTCATCAGGAAAGACAGATTGTATTGAAGAGCAGTGCTTGTCTCTGACAGGTCAACACCAAAGCAATGTTTATTTTTCTATGTCAATATAAATGTTATTGTTCTGTGTAGAGAATAAAGTGGGCTAATTCAAACCCTATGGTTTTCCATTGATTTTCCTTTGCATAGAGGGCAGGATGAGCACATCTTATTTTTATCTCCCTATTCAGCCTGCTTACAACGGCAGTTGATTAAAGCTTTGTCCTGGGCTTACAGACACAAAACTACTCATATCTGTGAAGAAGTTCAGTGCTCTTGTTCAGTGGTGACAAATTGTTATTGAGTTTAATTAAAGCCTAGGACACCAAATGCATTTTCACTGTAGTCAAAGGACCAAATGCATCTAAGTGTGAGAGAGTTGCTGGCTGTTATTAGACTGTCATAGTACTCCTGTATGTCTACAAGATGGTAGCAGAGACCAGATAGAGTACAAAATGTCTTCTATTGTCTTTCCAGTGCTTGTGAAAGAGGCAAGTAATTTTGCAATGTCTGTGCTGCTGTCACAATTTAATCCTTGAAAAAGGAGGTCTCCCCACCCCACACACATACCTTTACCCCTAGTTATCGTATTGTCAAGCCAAGTCTACCTCTATAATATATGAGAGCGAAACAGAATGCTGAACTCATGTGGACTTTTCACTTGCTCTCTTTGCTTTTGAAACCCCATTTATTGGCAGCTCAGATTTTCTCCTTCCTCTCCCTTTATATCATGGACTTTAGATAGAGTTATAGTTCTCCTAAAACATGGAAGTAGACGTATTCGCTATATAGGATCTGTTTTGGCTTGGATTTACTCGCTTCTATTTATCATTCTGGAGTTGAGAGGCTCCAGCTGAGAGTGGCTTATCTCTGACTCCTGAGAGCTTTATTCAGTCTGTGGAACTATACATGACTAATGTTTTCAAGATTAAACTTTGAAGGAAAAAAACCCTTGCATCAGATGGCATTAGCAAGGCAAGGCAAGCATGCCAGCAGTGTGCTTACAGATTTATTTTTTTGCTTGTAAAGTATGGAACACAAAGATAGCCTGACACTAGGCTTGGAACATCAGGCTTCGCCATGGAGTTGTTTGACAGTGTAACTGGATTGACAAGGGAGTCTACCTGGGACAGCTGTGTACTGATAGATCCTCTGCTTGTCAAGATGGGACAAAGCTTTGCTCCTGTGTTGAAATGTTTCAAGAAAGCATCTCATAAGTGATCTCTGCTAGCCATGATAAAATTTGTGCAGGAATCCACACTTATTTTTTCTAAGTTTGGTAGATTTTATGGAATGGACACAGGCCATGCAACACGATACTGCTATATTGTAATTCAGTCAATATAGTAAACTGCTGGTGCATAGAATGAAATAACAGCTAAGAGCCTTCCTGCATGGAGGAATTCACTAAACATGCAAATGTGTTAGTCCACATCCTTCTCATATGCAACCATCAGTTTATTTAAACTTTTGTAACTGAGATAATGTTGTAGTGCAGTGTAGTTGAGGCCTATAGCTAAGCTAGCAGTGTCCCTCAGAGGTCAGTATTTGGCCCAGTCCTGGTCATCAGCTATTAATGTGTTCATCAGTGACCTGCACAAAGGGACAGAGTGCATCATCAGCAAGTTTTCTGATAGTGCAAAACCAGAAGAAGGGGTTGATACATCAGAAGGCTGTGCTGCTGTTTGAAGAGACCTGGGCAGGCTGCAGAGTTGGGCAGAGCGTAGCCTCTTGAAGCACATGCTCATGTACTTGGGAGGAATAACCCCATACACCAGTACACTCTGTGGGCTGACCTGCTGGCAATCAGCTCTGCAAAGAAAGACCTAGGGGTTCTGGTGGACAACAAGTCAACCATGAACCAACAATGTACCCTTGTGACCAGGAACGCCAGTGATATCCTTGGCTGCATTGGGAAGAACGTTGCCAGCAGGTTGAGGGAGGATAAGCTACCTCTATACTCAGCCCTGATGAGGCTTCACCTAGAGTACTGTGTCAAGCTCTGGTTTCCCAGTACAAGAGAGTGTCCAGTGGAAAACCACAAGAATGATTTAGGGGACAGGAGCATCTCTTTAATGATGAAAGGCTGAGAGATCTGAAACTGTGTAGTCTGGAGAAGAGAAGTCTGAGAAGGGATCTTATCATTGAAAACAAATACCTTACGGGGGGTTTTCAAGCAGATGGGACCAAACTCTTTTCAGCAACGCCCAGCACCATGACATGAAGCAATGAAAACAAATTGAAACACAGGAAGTTCCCTCTGAATACAAGGAAAAAATTTTCTGTGAGGGTGACAGAGAACTGACACAGATTGCCCAAAGAGGTTGTGGAGTCTCCTTCTCTGGAGACATTCAAAACCCACCTGGACATGATCCTGTGCAACATAGTCTAGGTGAGTCTGCTTGAGCAGGGATGTTTACTGCCCAACCTTTTGGCTTACCTGAGCTGCACTGCGTGAAGGGGAATTGTCTTGTGCCGTATGTACAATATATAAGTTAATGGATATAAATAACAAAACTTTTTAAGTACTTTTTTAAAATTTTTTTATTTTTAAAGAGGGCAACAAAACATAAAACTAGTAGGCTGGGCAACTAGCTGATCTCCAGAGGTCTGAACTCACTGTATGATTCTGTGTGGCTCACTGCCAGTAACAATGAAATATGTCATTTACTCTGACTTTTATTTTCTGAAGTATTTATTATACAGCTTTAGTCTCTGTGGGTTACTCTCTATATATCAAAACGTTACTGTACAGTTCCCAGAGCTAGCATCACTCTCTGAACTCCCCTAAAAAGACATATCAATTCACTAAGAATGCAGTTACTATATAGAATTCTCTTGCCAGTGTGCTTAACTTCTAAAAAAGTCATCCTCAAGAAGACCACAGACTACAGTCAACAGATGAAAGACTGACCATGGTCTTTCACATGAAAATCAATTCCTGATCTGAACTGACTCTCGGGTTACAGATATCGTCTGTTAGAGTGATTCCTAAGAGATCTGAATATGTAGTGATTGGTGATATGTGCCTAATGGCAGTTTGACATCTAAAGATGGTGTGGGTGACTGTATCCTCATTTGGGATTAGGAGTGAGGCATTTTGGTTCTAACTTCTTTTTAGTATTTGTTTTCATTTTGCCTTCAGCTGTCGTGAAGGACTAGCTCTAATCCAATTCAAGTGTCTCCTGCAGCTAATCCAGCCCCTCCATTGCTGACAGTAGGTTACATGTCTGGGTATATGTTACAAATGTGACATCTGAGGTCATGGAAGACTGATGTCATTACCATTAAACAAAAATGGATACAAGCACTACTGAGAAGCAGTGTTTTCTGCTTGCCCCCAGCAAAGTGCTAGAATATGAAATAGGAATTCCCAGTCAGAATGTAACTGGAAGAGACTTGGAAGGGGAGTGCTTTTCCTTCTGCCTGAAAATTAAGTGTGGCAATGAAGAAATAAGTATAAATTGTTAATTCTGACTTAAGCACAAACATTTTACATTCTGTATTTGTAGCATAGGCTGTACATCCTGGTTCATAACACCTGCTCTTTATGATAAATCTTGCCATATAATTTTTAAAACACCAGGAAAGATGATCCATGATTATGTAGTTTAGAAATAACTCCATTTGTGCTCGTTTTGGTCTACCAGCTAAGTAGATCAGTGGAATATCATCCCCACAAGGCCCCCCAAATTAGAAAATTTCAGTCTTAATTAGAATACCCAAAATTCATCTTTGAATGAGTCTGTGGGTAACTAAATGCTATGATTTGCTCAGCTGGTGACTATTTAACTGACTTTAGTTATCTCAGTAAAATGCTAACATAATTAGCCAAACAATCACACAACAAGATGGATTATTTCACTCCCATTTCTCCCATATTTTAGCACAGAATCTTTCAATTATTTGCATTAGAAAGAATATCCTGAGCCCTGGAAAAAATTATTCACAGGGACATTTATGTTAGCTATTGTCATTAAACATTTCTTTAACATACCCTCCTCACCACCCTAGGTACCTTGTGTCTTGAGTAAAATGTGTCCCACACTTATCTCCATGTCTTGATGTATTCCAGAATTTGGGGTTCAGATGAGCCAAGATTTTAATTTTGCCTGCAATGATGATCAAAGCTTTCTGAAAATAAGAACTAGGCAAGGCAGACAATTTTTTTAATCACTACCACAGTTTAGGGACCAAAGGGTCAACCCAGGAATTCATCTTGTACACATCTTTATAGAAAACTGAAGGCCTTTGAAGCATCAGAAAAACCTTCTTCACACCATCCCTTACTCCTTTTTATTAACTAAATAAGCAATTTGGAGTCCATTACATATTCCTCCTGGGTATTGTACTAGAGATTAAGGGGAATTTAAAATTCAAATGAAAATAAAGTGTATTTGGGTTGTGAAGAAAGCATCAAGAACTCAATATGGTCAAGAGTTATGGGGAGAAATAGATGAGATCCAGCTCCACAATGGAGCCTGTTGAGGAAGAGTGGGTTTTGTTTGTCTGTCTGTCTGTTTGTTTGTTTAGTTATTGTATTTATTTATTTATTTATTTGTGCTGCTAATTACCTCTCCTGTGCAACTCCTGCAGCAATATTTTCAAGTTTTTGTAAGCTGTTCCCTCCATCAGAAAACAGAAGCGCTTCACTGGCTGTTACCTCTGCAGTGGGGCTGAGATCTTTCCCCCAGTCCTGCTTGCACAGAGTATGTGCAGGGCAGTTACTGTGTTCATCTGTTTTCAGATGAACTTCAGAACTTTTCAGATGAGATCACTAATTTTGGAAGAAGCGTGCTTAATATCTGAAGAGGAAGAAGCTGAAACAGTGTTGATGTGTATGCATGTATGTACAGTTGAGATGTATGTCTGGTACATCCATAGCATCTGCTGTGCGCAGAAGTTGGTGGAGCAATAAGGATCCCATTCAAACAGGGTAAAGCACTAAAGAAAAAGCGAATTAATTTAGAGACCAAGGGAATTTGCCAGACCAGAAAACTTTCCAAATGCCTTTATTAAGGACCATATTAAATCGCACTGACGCATGGAAATCTTGTGTGATACATATTAGAGCAATAGATATCTCACTGACTGAAGGAAATTCCTGAGGGCTTTTCTGCATATAGAGCAGCACTATTTGGCTGTCACTCTCCATGTACTATCAGTGTGTATAAAAGAGACTAGAATGATACAGTGTATCTGATTAAAGAAAAAGCTTAATTGTTGCACTGTAAGTCATCATTTTTCTAACAACTAAATTCTCAGTCGGGATTTTCTGGGCACAATTGTGCCAGTCAAAGCACGTTAGAACTAATGAACCATGATTTTCAATGGATTTCTATCCTGCCTCTCTATTCCATACTCCCTACAACAAATAAGTTTAGCTCCTTTGCAGGCATCCTTTGACCTCATAGGTCTTGATTCTCCCAGTACAGGTCCTTTTCTTGTGTACTCTGTGTTGAATATTGAGTTAACGCATATTGACTGTCTGGGCCTGTGCAACAGAACTGAAGCTTTTCCCTCAGTAGAGGCATTAAGGAAATCTTTTCTAATTTTTCCAGCTGTTGATCTTTATAATATTGGCAAATACATGTTCCTGAGAGTGCTTATCCTTCTATCACACTGGCCAATGGACTTGCTGGGAGGAGAGGGCCTAACTGTATATGCCTGATTTTCTAAGAAATTACTATTTATTTGATTTATTTATTATTTGATAAGACACATTTTGCAGCAATGAAATGCTAAGAGTGGACAAAGCCTTATGTAGATTTCCTGGTAGCATACTCTAATTTTGTATCCTCCTGTATACATAAAAAGTTATGCAGCACCAACAGTTTTTCCACTATTTTATAATTACTACTATCTCTCTTATCAAATAATTTTGGTCCATTCTGTTTTTTCTAAATGCTTGTTGTCATGTCACCTGGAACATGGTGCTGTAAAAATGCTCCACCCCTGCAACAAAAGAACACTGCTGCTCCTTTTTCTTCCTTCACCTTTTCGGTTTGTGATCTTCCCCTACACTCTGCGCAGCAGAGAGAAGAAATACTGACAGATAACTAATGAGAAGAAATTAGTAGTTGGAAATATATACACAGTGAAAATCTGCTTGTAATGAAAATCACCGCATAAAACTTCAATATTGTGCTAGAAAAAACAGTCATGCCTATAATTCTGCAGTATCATTACATGTTTCTGTGACTGCAGCTGTCAGGTGCAGTGATTTAGTAATTTTCTTCTGAAAGCAATCGAAGAATTTCATGGGTGCACAATATGTTCCTTTTGTTCGGTGATGGGAAGAAGTCAGTAGAAATCATAGAAAATTCACTAGACTTTCAGAACTAATAGCACTTCAGTTCTAATAATGTTGCACAATGTCTGGTTTTGAGTTTATTTCCCCCTTCCTTTCACTTTTCCCCACTTGAGGACTGTAAATTAAATATAGATACCTATTTGTTTACATAATACTAAAGATGCCAAGTTTTAGAAGCAGTATCTGTAAGACAGAACTGTATACTGTCAAGCAAGTTAGTACTTCATAGTCTGTCATACCGGTGTTTCCTCTGCAACAAGTTTTTACCAGAACTTTCCTTTTGTCTCTATCCTGTACAACGACAGAAAGACTAACTGAATTTTTCTGTTACTAGATTAAAATATCTAGGAAGGCTTTTGCAACTTTTCTCTTTTTCAGACCGTGTCTTGAGCATGTCAGCTTTCTTTTTTTATCTCCTCTCATATCGCTTCCTATTCATATGTGACTTTCCCTCCCTTGTCTAGTTCTCAGTCAAGCATAGCATGGCCAGATGGTTTTATCCTTGCTGCAAACAATGGTACCAGACTCTACTTAATGATATTCTGCCAATGCCAGCCATGGTTCCCTGTGTCAGCCTCATTGGTCTAAAGTTGCGGTCCACTTTTCTTCACATATTTAAACAATGTTTTTATTGAGGATTAAAATCTGTGAATGAGCAGAGATGGGGGCAGTGGAAGGAGGAGGTCATTCTCGGTCCAAAGGGAATTGATATTGTCTCTTTGAAAAAGTCTGTCTGCTTCCCAGACCATCTGGGACGTTGTGTGGCACTAAATAAACTATGAAGACAAAAAGGGAGAACTGGGGAAAGTAATTAAAATTTAAAAGAAAGGAGAGTTTTGCCTGGAGCTGCTGTCCAGTGAACCTCACTGAACAGAGGAAATGGTGTGTATCATTTTGAAGATAGTGGAAAAGGATGTCACTTACAGAACTCCACTCCTATCATTAAACAAAAACCCCTTTCATGGTGAGTACATCTTCCTAATTACTGCTGTATTTTAAAGCACTTCCTGATAGCCACATTGTGAAGAAGAAGATATATGCCTACAAGCACAGGAAGTGGTGGAAATACACCACTACACAGAGTTCAATATCAGTTTATAAACTGGCAAACCTTAGCACGTGGATGAAGGTAGTCATTTAAGAACATCAGGATTTTCTTAGATTTCTGGTCTGGTGCTTATCATGGCTGTGAGTGTGATGCCAGACTCACAGGATGGGCTGACTGAGGCAATCAGTTTGACTGAGAGTACATCCTTGATTGCAAGAGTAATCTTGCTTTAATTTCATAGAATCATATCATAGAATGGCTTGGGTTGAAAAGGACCTCAAAGATCATCGAGTCTCAACCCCCCTGCTAAGTGCAGGGTCGCCAACCACTAGACCAGGTTGCCCAGAGCCACGTCCAGTCTGGCCTTGAATGCCTCCAGGGACAGGGCATCCACAACCTCTGTGGGCAACCTGTTCCAGTGCGTCACCACCCTCTGTGTGAAAAACTTCCTCCTTATATCTAACCTAAATCTCTCCTGTCTCAGCTTAAAACCATTCCCCCTTGTCCTATCGCTATCCACCCTCACAAACAATCGATCCCCCTCCTGTTTATACGCTCCCTTCAAGTATTGGAAGGCCACAATGAGGTCTCCCCGGAGCCTTCTCTTCTCCAAACTAAACAAGCCCAGTTCCCTCAACCTTTGCTCGTAGGAGAGGTGCTCCAGCCCTCTGATCATCTTGGTTGCCCTCCTCTGCACTCGTTCCAAGAGCTCCACGTCCTTCTTGTGCTGGGGGCCCCAGGCCTGGACACAGTACTCCAGATGGGGCCTCACAAGAGCCGAGTAGAGGGGGACCACCACCTCCCTCTCCCTGCTGACCACTCCTCTTTTAATGCAGCCCAGAACATAGTTGGCCCTGCGGGCCACCAGCGCACACTGCTGGCTCATGTCCAGCTTCTTGTCCACCAGGACCCCTAAGTCCCTCTCCGCAGGGCTGCTTTCAAGTACTTCTTCCCCCAGGTTGTATAAATACCTGGGATTGCCCTGGCCCAAGTGCAGCACCCTGCACTTGGCCTTGTTGAACCTCATTAGGTTCTCGTGGGCCCACTTGTCCAGCCTGTCCAGGTCCCTCTGGATGGCTTCCCTTCCTTCCAGTGTATCGACTGCACTGCTCAGCTTGGTGTCATCTGCAAACTTGCTGAGGGTACACTCGATTCCATCATCTACGTCGTTGATAAAGGCATTGAAGAGCACCGGTCCCAGGACTGAGCCTTGGGGAACACCACTCGTGACCGGCCTCCACCCTGACAAAGAACCATTGATCACAACCCTTTGGCTGCGACCAGCCAACCAGTTCTTAACCCACCGAACAGTCCATCCTTCAAATCCATACCTCTCCAATTTGGAGAGAAGGATGTGATGAGGGACCGTGTCAAAGGCTTTGGAGAAGTCCAAGTAGATTACATCCATTGCCCTCCTCCCATCCACCGATGCCGTCACTTCATCGTAGAAGGCCAACAGATCGGTCAGGCAAGATCTGCCCTTGGTGAAGCCAGATCTGCCCTTGGTGAAGCCAATTTGTACGCTGGATCTTATTATCTGACACAACAGTTTTATTGAAATGGAATAACTATGCTAAAGCAATGCAATACTTTATGTAGATTTAAGAAAATGTCTGCTGTTAAATTTTGAACAATAATTGCAACTTTTTTCATTATCTAGGCAAGATATTTCCAGTATCCCTCATGGAATAAAATGCAAAAAGCATCACTTTTAAATTTTGAATGTCACATCAGCATAATGTTTACTGTCATTAAGATGGTTCCCTGCAACTTCTATTTCTTACTCTTTCCTTTTGGATAAATTTGTCAAGCTTCGGATGAAGATAAGTCAGGGTTTTGGTCACCACAGCTCTAATGGGAAGACTGTTCCCAGTGTCATGTTACTCTGATGATAGGAATATTGTATGACTAGGAATATTGTAATAACCAGCTGACATTTATTCATGAATAGCTTATAGCATTTCTTTTGCCTGGGCTAATGCTTTCCCTAGAAATGACTCCTCTGCTCACCCTCAGAGAAGGTATAGACCAGTTACTTCCCTCTCAGGCCTGCTCTGATCTTCTTGCCTAGCTCCACTGGAATCCGCTTTTCTGAACATTTTCCAGTCTGAGTTTCCCTTTCCTGAACATGCAAAAATCCAGTAAGGTTTCATACCACCGTTTTCTGATGAACAACACTTCTGCAGCACAACAAAAATACTAGGGAGAAAGGCATTTTTTTTTTTAGAGACTGTGGGTGCCAGAGGACAAAAGTAGTGCACGGTGAGGTAGGAGGTTCAGTGTGCAGACAGAGCCTCTGAATACAGAAGCTGGAGTGGAGTCCTTCTGATGAGAGTAGTGTGTGCCAGCAGCTGCTGTAGCTCTCCCTTTTTAAAAAATACTTCAAGGATAGATGTACCCAAAACAAGCATGGGTTCAGGGGCTGCAAAGTATCTCTTTTCTTATAGATATTTTTCTTTGCCTAGGCCTACAGTGTTCATCTTAAATATAAATAGGCCTGTAAGTGTTGCTCTGCAGTAGAAACCTTTGCCTTCCCCTTCTTTGCCCCTGCTTCTCTCTCCTACTCTCCTCCGCGGATTGGTGTACCAACAGATGCAACTTCTTCCTCATGGCAAGAAGTCATACTGGTGGTAGCAGAAACAACAGTACTGCCAAGGCCTGGTTTTCATCCACTGAATATTGATGGGAAATCCTTTCTAGCTTTACCATTCTATGTTTACATTAAAATCTACTCTTCTCTCCATTTCTCTTCCAGTTTTCATACTTTCCCCTTAGTGTTTTTTTGCCCTGTCTGCTCTGTGTTTCATCCTAATGTTTTCTTTTTTTTTCCCCTTCTCTCTGTCCCTTTTTACTGCAATTCAAGCCAAGTACTCAGAAATATTTGAACCTAAGTTCATCTTTCAAATGCCTGGTTTGTACATAGATTTTCAAAATTAGACAAAGCAAGCTTGTCTATCCTCAAGTACAATTACCAGCTGGAATAATCAGAGTAATTTTCATGAAATGTTGGCATCAGCAATGTACCTGCAGGGTTTGAAAGAACTTAATTCTCCACACAAGTAGGTTAGCAGAGAAGGGAACTCATGGGCTCTTTGTGTCAGGCTGAGAGACATGTTGCACAGCATAAAGTGGTGAAGAAATGCCCTTGGGGGAAAGGAAGGCCATCTCTGAGCAGAGGAACTGATCTGTTTAGGAGGCCCAGTCAAAGAAGAGAGAGCTTGCTTTCTCCTGAACTCTTCAAACATGTATACCACCAACACTACCCAGGTGTGGAGTGCAGGCCAGATCACGCCAGGTAAGGCTGGTTGGCACATTGCCCCACAAACACATACTTTCCTTGTGCATCCGGATATCAGGGAAAAGGCGTCTTGTAGCAAAATAAAATTATGATTTTGTGCTCTAAAGGGTAAACTAAGCAGTTTTTGAGGCCTCAATTCCTCTTTCAGCATCTTTTTTTTTAAATGATATTGCCATTACATATTGACCAGAGTTACTCACTGGATCTTGTTGAAAAGTTAACCACGGTAAACATACAAAGAACCTCAGAATTTTGGCTCCTGTAGTTAACATTTCTAATTACCAGATTATCTGGTAAAAATCAGAGTTAAAAGGCTCATTAAGTGAATGAGAAGGTCCCTACAGACAAATGATAGATACAACTGTACTTGCTGTTTTAAGTTTATTATTTCAATTTGTGCTAATTTTGATTGTCCAAGTGAATGTTCTTCATTTTATCACATTTTTCTCCAGTTAGGGAGAGAAAACTTCATTCTGACTCCCTGAAAATGCTGAAAAAGATGTTATGCTTTTAATTCCCCTTCCCCTCCCACCTCCCTTTCCTTTTACCCCCTCCTTCCGTTTCCTCTTTCTTCCCCTTTCCTTTCCCCTTCCCCTCTCACTTCCTCTTCATCTAAATGTCATCTCTTTGCTTGCGGCTATTTTGCTCAGAAATTTTGTTCTGAACAAAAACCTTTTCTGGCAAAGAGGAAGTTGTTCAATATGCTTTAAAAATGTATACTTTTTTTTTTTTTTTTTTGCCAGAGCTTTTGCTTTGGTAACATTGGTAAGGAAACTGAATAGTAAGCTCTATAAAACACTTAAGAGGACAGTATGGGGAATTGGAGGGATGATGTTTGTTCTTATGTTAGAGAAGGGAGCAATTCTAATATGTCCTTTAAGGCTTTATGGTGACACCTCATAGAAAGATTCTATTAACACTTGGCCACTAAACTGATGATTATCTAACTTCATATTATTTAAAATGTAATTATTAAAATAAATTTCTTGTTTAATAATTGCAGTATCCGTTATCAAATCTCACACATTTTACAGCTCTGTTTTTTGGCAGTTGCAAAACAAAAAATACAAACCCCAAGTAAAACTATGATGGGGTTTTATGATTAACTGTGTTTTGGAGGAAACTGCATAGCTAAGAAGATAGGCAATAGTGCCACACAGGTTTTTATCTCTAGGTTTGAAACCACTCCAGAGATGTTGCTCTCTTTTGGTGCTTATAAAATTCCCTACACCAAAGCTGTTTGATCTCAGTTCTATTCCCAGTGGACAAATATGTTCATCACAAAGAACAGTACAATCTTTACTAATTGGTGCTATTGTTAGTAGTTGCAGGAGACTGAACAGTCCTGAGTGGATGTAAATGTTCCCCCCAGACCAGCACTGAAGTGAATTAGAACTGTGGAATTAAGCTATTATTTGTTTGTATTTGGTACACTGATAAAAGTAGACGCTGAGCCTATAAAATGAACAGCTTTTATAAACCTGCTTAAACTATATACAAATGGGAAGAAAACGTGATTTTATGTTGCTGCAGATGCCTGGTCTGCATTTTTTATTCAGAAATAACTCTTCGTAACATCTATAGGAGCTTTGTCTGGGTAATGAAGAAATGAAGAATTCCAAAGAGCTCTGAGCTTGTAAAATATTTTTCATGCACCTAACTCAGTGGGTTTGCTTGCACATGATTTGAGATACATTCCCATGCTGTATTATTTGGCTTGATTGTCTAAGACAACTTAGACATCTTGGACAAAGAAAGGTTTGGGTTATTTCAGGCCTCTGGGCTGGGACTCAGGAAACCTCGGCTGATGGCTTGCTGTGTGATAGACTTTGTGTGAGATGCTCATCAAGGCAGTAGTTATGGTGGGATTCATGCTGCCTATCTTCAAATACCTGAAAGGTGATTGCAGTGAGAGCAGGGCTGGTCTCTTCTCACTGGTGACAGGAGACAGGACAAGGGGAAGTTGTGCCAGGGGAGGTTTAGGTTGGATATCAGGAAAACCTTCTTTACAGAAAGAGTTGTTAGGCACTGGAACAGGCTCCCCAGGGAGGTGGTTGAGTCACCATCCCTGAATGTGTTTAAAAACCGTTTGGATGTGGTGCTCACGGACATGATTTAGTGGTGGGTAGTTAGAGCTAGAGTAGTGTGGTTAGGTTGTGGTTGGACTTGATGATCTTGAAGGTCCTTTCCAACCTGAGCAATTCTATGATTCTATGATTCTACCTGACATGCTTGAAAGTGAAACATTAGATCTGAGTGAGGCGACTTACCCCTATTTTCAATGGAGAGAGAATGAGAAACAGCTTCAGAAGTGAATTATTTGTACAGTGCAAGTGCCTACTAAGTATTAGGATGTGGAAATGTTTGCATCTCTTTCACTGAGGTAGGTCTATCTTCACTTTTGAGCAGCTGATTTGAGGTGAATCCTACCCTTAGTTCTGTCTGAGTCAGCTCCCATCTGAGAAGAAAAGTACTTTGGTCCATTAAGTGTGCTAACAGGAAGCATGTCAAATATGTAAATATGAGCCATGTGGCTATGGCAGGCTGAGAAAGATCCTCTGAGTGCAAACTTGTTGGCAAAAGCAACATACTTACGCACAGTGTAAAACATTGCCCAAAAATTATTCATAGAGATAACTGGCCCTATTGCTCTTGGGATTTCAGCTCCCACACTAATGTATGCAAATGTTTCCTACAGAACTGGACCGTAAGCCACAGATGTTAGGGTCCATGCAGCAGTTCTGTAAAGGGAGGGACCAACACCCAGACTGCCCAGTGTGCCATAATGCTCTAAATTCTCAAAGAAAAATCTTCTGTGAAATAAATAGGATCCTCTAAAATGCATAACTGGGCTAAAAGCCATGTGTGTAAGCACACATGATCCAATCCCTGGTTGTATTCTGGGTATTTTTGGGGAGCTCTTGGTATTGAGATGATGGGCAGATGAGCAGCTGCCTGATATACACGTTGTTCGTGAATGAAGGAATCAGAAGAGACAACAGATCGGCTTGCTGCTGTTCTTTCTCCTTAGTGTCTAGAAAGCGCAGCAGGTATCAGCGGTTTGCAGCTGAAACCTTAGTGATTGCCACGGCGGCTGGTTTCCTTTAGCAGATGAAGTACCGTCCTCTACTGGGGGAAGAAGGCAACAGTGTCTCGGGTTTTTATGCAACACGAAACAATGAAGAGTGATAACCTTGTCTCCCCATTTCTGATTCTACATAATCTCATGCTAATGTGTCATACTAAAATAGTTTTGTTTACCTGATTTTCGAAATAAAGTGTAAGCCACAATGGGTGGGGGGCAGGGCGGGGAAGGTGGTGCTGAAGGAATAGAACAGGTAAGTGTACAAGCACAAGAAAACAGGACAAAGTGACTGTACCAGAGCAGATGCATCAAGAGTTATCTCTAGGTAGCATGCCATCTCTAGCTTGTTGTTATGCTTTGTTTCTTCTGCGTGTGTGCTTGCACTGTTTAAAATCAGAGTGTTACAAGAGATTGTGAGATGCCTAATGCCTGCTCCCGTGATACAGAATAGCTTCTACTTGGCTCTGCTTTGTTACAAATCAGCTGGGTGAATACAACTCTAGAATTTAGCCCTGACTATATCCTGATACACAGCTGGGTGAGATGTTGTTTGTTTTGTTGTTGTTGTTGTTTGCTATTTTGTGTCTGAAAGCATGAATTGGTCTCTCAAGCCCCCATGTAATTTTTGTATTTCCTCAGCTGCTCACATAAATCTGGCTGGAGTTTCTCATCTGTTAAAAAACAGCAGGAGGCAAGTACTTGGGCTTATTTGGGCAGAAAATAATCCTGACTGTATTAATCTTTATGTGTTTATCAACAAAGTAGCTGTCATATAAAATTGCATAATAATTGCATGGATGTAAATTGTGCATACGACATCATAATGATACAATTGTAAATGTAAATATAGATTTTTGGTAGCAGAAAAATGCAAAATATTTCACTGAAAATAAGAAGCTATAGCATTGTTTAACATAATTTCTAATAACTGATCACAGTATTCATAGATAGCATGAAAATAATTGCTCAGGGGATAATTTATCAGAGGCAAATGATGAAGTATTCAGATCTTGCGATGCAGTATGAGGTAACTGAAAGCACTGTGCACATCAAGTCTATGTAGAGCTGTGGGATTTTTATGGCATTTTTTCCTTATGTTTGCAGCAACAAACCGCAATGTTAGTATTGTTCAGGCTGACAAAAGCCCATTTTATAACATATGAAACTACACTAGGTATGGAAAAATATCCATGTTTTATAGAGAACTTTAAAACTCTTAAATTCCTTTCCTTCCAGCTGCGCATTGGAATTTGTACTTAGTTTTTTCCATCCTTGAATGCAAAACACAGATTTGAAACTAAAGTAATGCTGAGCTGGGTGTCAGAGAAATAACACACACACACACACAAATAATATTGTGGGACACTTTAAATATAAATTCCATTCTGTCTGGTTACATGTCATGTTTATTTCTGCATGATTTTTCAAATGGTCAGAAGTTACTTCCTAAAAAGATGTACAAATCTAATTGTGCTGACAGCATTTTTCAGATTGTCATGCAGCAACGTTTGAAAGATAGAAGATGGCTCTTGAAACAAAAAGACCTTTTTATGTTGAGTTCTTGAATGTCAGGAATATTATTGGTAGGTTAAGAAACGATTCAGGTTGTGTGTGACTTGCTTATGGATAGACTAAATGGTTCACTGGAGATTGTTAGTGGCGTTCTCATTTTAAATTCACAGGAGGATGGGACAAACAATTCATCAATGCTGTGGCTTCTCCTAACATAATCTCCTACTCCCTTTACAGAGGCATAATCATTGAGATGAGATCATTTGAGACATCTCATAAACAGGTGATAGGATCCTGGAAGAACTTCACACTCATGAAGCCTGAACAGTACAAGCTGTGCAGACACACTGTTATCAAAACCATCCTAAAACTGCTTAACAACATCATGGCACTGTTATGAGGGCCCAAGTCTGGATAGAGTAAATTTCATTCCATAGATAGAATCATAGAATCACAGAATGGCTAGGGTTGGAAGGGACCTCAAAGACTGTCTAGTTCCAGTGGTTGGCAGGGTTGCCTACCACTAGATCAGACTGCCTGGGAACCCATCAAGCCTGACTTTGAATGCTTCCAAAGGGATGGGTCATCCCCAGCTTCTCTGGGCAACCTCAGTGCCTCGCCATCCTCTGAGTGAAGAATTTCTTCCTAACATCTAACCTAAACCTCCCCTCTTTCAGTTTAAATCCATTCCCCCTTGTCCTATCACTATCAGTGTAAAAATTTGGTCCCTGTCCTGCTTGTATACTCCTTTCAAGTACTGGAAGATCACAGCAAGGTCTCCATGGAGCCTTCTCTTCCCCAAGCTAAAGAAGCCCAGCTCCCTCAACCTTTCATCACAAGAAAGGTACTCCAACCCTCTGATCATCTTTGTGGCCTTCCCCTGGACCCACTCCAACAGCTCCACAACATTCTTGTGCTGGAGGCCCCTGGCTTGGACACAGCACTGCAAATGGGGCCTCACAAGGGCAGAGCAGAGGGGGACAATCACCTCCCTCTCCCTGCTGGCCACCCCTCTTCTGATGCAGCCCAGGATACTGTTGGTCTTCCAGGCTGCAAGATCTCACTGCTGGTACATGTCCAGCTTTTCATCCATCAGGACCCCCAAGTCCTTCTTCACAGGGCTGCTCTCTCTCAGTGAGTTATTCTCCTAGTCTGTACTCATATCTGGGGTTGCCCTGAGCCAAGTGCAACACCTTGCACTTTTCCCTATTGAAACTAATTAGATTCTCATGGGCCCACTTTTCAATCCTGTCCAGGTCCCTTTGAATGGCATCCCTTCATTCTGTTGTATTGACTGCACCACTCAGCTTAGTGTCACAAGCAAACTTGCTGAGGGTACATTCAATCCCATAGCCTAAGTTGTTGATAAAGATGTTGAAGAGCACTGGTCCCAAGACAGACCCCTGAGGGACAGTGCTCGTGACCAGTCTCCACCTGGAGGTAGAGCCACTGACAACAACCCTCTGGTTATGACCATCCAGTCCACTCTTCAAATCCATATCTCTCCAATTTAGAGATAAGGATATGGTGTGGGACCATGTCAAAGACCTTACAAAAGATCTCAGATTCAGTCTGTCCAGTCTTGGATGTCTGCTTTCTATTTTGTCATCCCACACTCACTTCACTGTCTTGAGAGAAACAGGTGCCACCAAGGCATCTATCTCCTATCAGAATAGATAATTCAAAATAGATGAGGCACATTGTCTGCCAGAGGTCTTCTTTCTATCTACGTTTCAACTCAGTTAGTGGGAGCTGAGCATTTCAAATAGAGATATCTGCTATGTAAATGTGTATGTTTGGTTGGTTAATCCCACCAAGGAAAACTAAATTACTATTATTTAGAAGTTAAAGGGAACAGAAGGAAAGTGCATATGTCCTGAAGACAGAGAACTAAGAGTCTTTCCCTTAACTGAAATTTATGCAGATATTTCAACACTTTGAAGAGCAAGATGAATGGGTCATTCTTCTTGGTTTTTATCAACTCACCCTTACAGATATACTGCTGTGCCTCGCTCTCTATACCTTTAGTCTCAAATAAAAGATTCCTTCCCTCTTTTCTTTTACAAAAACAAAAATATTCTGTTACCTATCCAGAGAAACTGGAAGCAAAGGTGTTCTGGCCTTTGCAATTTACTGTCTGACAAATTTATGCTCTACTTAACAAAATATTTCTCTGGTGTTGTTGTGATTCTTTAAGTCAAAGAAAAATAACTGAAGAGAGGGCACTGAGCTGTATGGCTCCCTTTTCCAAAGTGTGATTCTTTGTTATTTCTTAAATATTGATCCTAATTTCACATCCTTAAACTATATTGCAAAATCTTGTGGAAAAACTAGGCCAAGATATGCTGGTTCACTCTGCTTGTAGTTACTCTATGATACATATATTTTTGTTGGGGACATTTACCATTATAAAATATTTTAGAATCATAGAATCATGGAATTGCTCAGGTTGGAAAAGACCTTCAAGATCATCAAGTCCAACCGCAACCTAAACATACTACTCTAACAACCCACCAATAATCATGTCCCTGAGCACCACATCCAAACAGTTTTTAAACACATTCAGGGATGGTGACTCAACCACCTCCCTGAGGAAAATTTATATTAATATAAGTTAATATTTATAATATATGTTAATATATAACATCAAATATATAATTATATAAATAATAAATAATTATTTAATAATTTAATGATTTATATAATTATATACATATCAATATTTATAGTACAATTAATATACATTAATATTTATTCATAATGTATTACAAATATGAAGATCCATGTGTCTTTTGCTTACACTGCTGTTTCCTCTGATCCTGATTCTCTATTCCTCATTTTTTTTCTTGCTTGCAACTCTCTGTGGACATCTGCTTCCAGACATATAATGGTTTGTCAACAGAAAGTGATCCTGTGTGTTATTTAGTCTAGCGAGGTATAGATACATCAACCAGTATAGCACAGCATGGGTGGAAAGGTTCCTCTTGGTCTGCAATCCTACTTTTCTCCCTAAGTCTCTCTTGCTAAGTCAGCAAACTCCTTCAGTTTTGACATAGCTTCATTCCATCAGTGCTTCATAAGTGGGACTGAAGTTGAAGATTCAAGCCAGTTGTGTTCAAATAGTCTAACCTCTCTGTGCCACAGTGCCAGGAGAAAACAAAACATCAGCCGTCTTCAAATGGTCCTAATTTTACCCAGCAAAAATCTGTAAGAACTGTCTAGACATACAGCAGAAAAGCACCATGTGCAGATTCACTTCCCTTTTGATTGAAAACTCCTCACCTTTGTTTCCCAACAATGTCTTGAAAACTATGGATTTTTAGAAGTGCTGTAAGTATTCTGTCTGGCATTCTGTGACTTGCCCTTTCTCCCTCATTCCTTCACTCTTCTAGTATCTCTGCAGCTCCTGCTTTACCTTGTTACAAGCTTTTTAAGCCTTTTTCTGGCTGTTCAGGAAGCAATAAGTGCTGGTTCCTCTATGTTTTGAGAAGTAAACAAAAGAAGTAAAGAAAAAAAGTCAGTATATTTAGTGAATACAGAATGGCTTGAATGTTTCTTTGCAAAAAAATGCTTCTGCTATTGCTAATGATGAAAACTTTACACTTGGCAGATTCCTAAAGAAATACAGAAAAATATATAGACTAGTTTAGATCAATGCAGTGAATCTTCTGTTATACAAATAGTGGACCCTACAAAAGATCCTGAGGAGGTCCCAAGATTTGCTGATTGTTTATTTGGCTGTTAACTGATTAGAAGGAGGCTTTTGCGCAGAATTGCAGGACTGGCCTAAGAGTAGGTACTGACTTAGATGTTCTTTATGGAGACAACAGGAATCAGAGGAAGTCCATAATTATCAGAATGCAGTGCAGTGTCTGGTAGGATTAAATTGTTTGGGAATGTGAAAGTCTGAATTCAGTTTCCTGTTCTGTGCATGGCTGGAATCAGCTTTCAGAACATCTCTTGCTTTTTCTCTCAAACTCAGTTTCATCGTGAAAAATGGCTACAAAACTGTTCTGGCAGCTTGTACCTCAAGATATATGGATGAAAACTGCACTGGCTCACTGCAAAGCATAGTCAAGAAAGTCAAAAAGTTGCTCTCCATTTCCAGTCGTAAAAAACACTTCTCTTTTCACTGTACTGCTTCAATATTTATATTATTAAATATACATACGTAAATTGATTTTACATATACAGTAAGATTTTATATATAGGAAAAAGAGGTATATTTTACTCCTTTTACACCCTACTCTGATGCTCACAGTGTTTCATGACCTATTTTACTGTATTATTAAAGATACCATAACCCTGAATGAGTGTCCCAGAGAGTTTTATGACAGGAATAATGTTTATGAAGTGTAGAGAATTATTTAAGCTGGATGATGTAGCTCATAAAATAGTACATATATTCCTAATCAGAGTCTGAATATGCATATTTATTTGGACTTGAGCCCAACCTTGGCTTGGAAGCAGAAAGAGAGAAACATCTGAAAAGGAGGGAGTTTTCATCACTGTGTCAGTGACAAACTGCCTCTTCTGAAGGTGCATCAAAATAGATGGTGACAAAAGAGGAGTGGAGACAGAAGAGAGGACTGAAAGAAAGCTTTAGCTTTTGCCATGGTAGATCAGTTATGGACTAAGCATTTATTTCAAGCACCCTTTTACTGTCTCTGCAGTAAAATAAAACCTGGGTGGGCAAAATCTTTCCCCCATTGAGGAAACTGTATAGCCTCTTTAAGTTTTTATGAGACTTAATATTCTGTTCTCCTTTACAAGAGCGGCATTTTATCTTTCCTACTGCACAGGCAGAACACATCCAGTCTCTAAATCTTCTTCCCTCACCTCTGAAAATTTATAGGGGCTTTCAGGCAGGCTTGCCTGAATGCCATTGACCTCTGTGGCCTGTGTTATTGACCAGAACACAGAATCTTTGACCCACAAAATATGTGCCTTTTTATATCCCTGGAAGTGAAGGAAATGACTCTTAGAATGACCAGGAGCACAATAAAACCTGGAGCTAGTTTCCTAGTTTCTCTTGCATTGATGGGCTTTGCAGGAAGATAATATTAGGGATCAACATACTCATAAATGCGTGCTTTGAACTACTTGATTAGACAGTCATTGCTTTCTTGAAGATCTGTCTAAATATTAACAGCACTTGTAGTGTTTGTAACTTGCATATTACTACAACGAACAGTACTCTTCAAGAATAATCCATATCATAAAACCATATTGTAGGCAGCAGTAACATGCAGATCACCAAAAAAGCCATTTACAAGATTTGCTGCAGAGATTTTCTAAAACAAGTCTGAAACAGATGGAGCCCTACACATGTTACTACTTTTTCAATACCGTTAGACAAAATATTACCAGCCAGCTTCCATCTTTGCTTTCTCAAGGAGGATTTGCATTCATCCTTCAGGGTGGACAGAGCTATAGTCATCAGGTGTCTTCAAAAAGGAACAGCTCTGTCACTTTCATCTTTTATTTACGAAATCACTACAGCTGAGAACAGAAAACAACATGGATGGATCAGTGGAATACATATTGCATGTTCTAAGCAACTGGCAGAAAAGAATGGAGAAAGTTAGCCGTAAGGGTATTATTCCTAAATTTTGCTGGAAAAAAGCATCATTTAAGAATTGATTTGCTAATCTAACAGAAAGCTGGCAAGATTGTGTGCCTTAATGCCAAAGAAAAACTTAAAAGAATGAGAATAATCATCTAAAAGTGCATAAAAGAAAAAAGGAATTTTTTTTTTTAAATTGAAATATACATATGTTAATCTTGCTAACATTGACTACACATATTTAGACAGAGATATGGGTCTGTATGTGTTTCTGTATCTGTGTATTTCTATGTATAGAAATGATTTTCCATTTTCGTTTAAATCCAAAATCACCCTTAGATCTCTGGTTGCCACACATCTCCAAAGTGAGTCCGACTCTGCCTTTCAGTATTTGTAGGGATCTCTGTGTTTATGTACAGATAAGGGAAGCTTAATTCTCTCTTTATGCCTAAAACATTAACACACACAGAATGATAGCTCATGCACAATAAAAGGACGAAATCACCACTTCAACAACCAAAAAAAAGCTAGATTTGTTTATAGAACATGGATTTCCAACTACTATCAAAGTCAAGTTAATAGCAAAACAGGGAAAACTTAGAAGAAAATGTGTATTTTTGTTCTTTTTTTTAAATTACAAATCTAATTTCATTATTAGTACCCATATCAACAGTAAGGAAAATCTGTTTTTGCAGTCGCAGTTGCATGAACAGTGAGACATGCAGGAACCGGCAGCGTCAGGCACAATGGGTGCAGTATGTTACATCTCCTTTTGTTACTTCCATCCCATAGTTTCAGGTTCATGGCTGTAATTGCATCAAGGGATTGTCTGGCTGCCAGCAACATTTTTTCTGCCCCTCTTCCTCTTTCCTGAAGAAACCATTGCTCATTAGACATTTTAACAACGCTCTCTGCAGCCACCCTGCCTGCTCCCCTCTTTAGCTGAGGGATCACACGTCCCCTGTGAGCGCCCATTTTATGTGTGTTTGTGTTAGCCTTGACACTTTCCCCGCAGACATCTGAAGAAAGTTTTTTGAAGTGGTTCTGGCAGAGGATTCTGGTGGCCCCAAAGCACTCACATGGCTCACAACAGGAAGATATTCACAAGAGCTCATAAGGTAACGGGAGCTTTTTACCGTTCCTCTGACAGAGATAAGGCCAGAGCCACACACTGACTTGAGGCATACACTGACTAATTCAAGTCAAGCGCAGCCCTAAGTGAATAACAAGTGTGGTCCTTAACTTGATTGCAGCTGCTATAATCAGCAAAGCCATTAACCCCTGCACTTTTGTCTAGCCTGGTCTGCATACCTCTGTGTGGCCCAGAGCTGCTTTTGGAGCCTTCCCGAGGCAGCACGCTGTAATCAGTGTGCCTGTGTGTGAGAAGATAGTGTGGCAGTGTTAACAGCAGCCGAGGCACCAGCTATTTCAGTGACAGCCATGTCAGATGCAGATCCCTCTGTCCTGCTCTGTTCTCACGCAGCAAACATGCCACTGGAGAACCTTAGCTGGCATTAACAGCTCAGCTTCTTATCCTGCCTTCTTCCATTCAGAATAGCCTGCACAGGAGCCAGCAGCAGTGACGTGAGACTCCTCTGCCTCTGCATGTCTTCACTGTGCTATGCTACAGATATGCTTCCTAGTAGGATGCACTGAGAAACACAGCTGATACACGTACATGCCCTTTGTTTGTAATATGCTGCTTCTGTGCTGTCAAGGTCAATAGAAATGTCCTACACTGGAAGAGGACTTCAGTACAAATCTACATAGCCCCAGAGCAGTCTGTGTTATTCAGACACCAGGGTTCACCTGTCCTCTACACCACTACACATGTCCATATCAGTGAAAAAAACAGTGCTAGCAGATCTATAGGGCCAAGTCATTGACTTATCATGGAGTTTGTGTCTTATTCTTCAGCTAGCAACTGCCATTCGCAAACCCCTAGAAATGTTGTTTGTGTCTTAGTCGTGTAGAATCACATTTCTGGAACTCCCTAAGGATGAAAATGAAGACATCTATTATACAAAAGATCTTAGAGGAAGACAGCATAGGAAGGGAGGAGAGGTTTGGAATGCTCATGGTAAACTTTCTTTAATGTCTTATCCTGGTTTATCTTTTGGCAGGTGCTGAGTGAAAAGCTCTGAACTAAATTACCTTTTAAGTCAGTCCGGATGTACATTTGTTTGGCTATAGATTCTCAGAGAGCATAAATGCTGTTTCTTCTTCCTTCCTCTTCCCTTCTCAAATGTTCGGAGTCTTCTCTAAACACAGGATAAGATGTGGGGCAGGGAAGTCACACAGCACAATTGCTCTTGTACCTGGGCTAGTCTGACATTCCTTTTATCCAGTGCTTGAGATCCAACAGCCTCTTAACCTCTTAAGTTCAAAATGGTGAAGTATATGCCTTGCCTGTACTGATATTTCTTTTATACAGAGCAGTCTGGTTTGGTGTAAGATATTTACTTATTTGAGAGTCAGCTTTCAACATAAAGTAGTTAATGAGTTAAACATGCAAGTGATATTACCCCCAAAACATTTAACTTATCAACTGTATTAAGTGCCGTATTAATAATGCCACAATTCCATGTGATGAAGACAAATGCATTTTGGAGTTTTGAATTCTGTTCCCAGTTTCAGAAAAGATCTGTTTCAACTTCCTAAATTTTGACTGTACCCACAGAGCTTGCAAAACAAATGTTTCTATTCCCAGGCCAGCAGCTGATCACAGATGATACAAACTCCATAATAAGTACCACCTTTTGGTACTCTCCACACTGTGTGCCTTCTCTTCTCCGCTTGCGTTCCCTGGGCTGTACTAGGCTCACAGAAATTTGGTAGCGTGGTCTTCTTCAAATAAACTTACTTCATTAAGGGAATTCAGCGGAAAAGCTGTGAGGCAAAGATATGCAGGAAGTGATATCACTTTCTCATTTATATCTCTGTTCTTTTTATTACCGTATTTGTTTGGGAATGAAAGACATTCTTTCTCCCATCTCTCTACCTCCAGTTGTTTTCCAAGGTACACTGAGTCTGCTGCAAGATGAAAATTCTGAAAAATTATTACTATCACTATGAATTTGCTAGTAGTTGAAATTGTGACTCTAAGTATTAGACATGAGCTAGCCTTGACCTTGCCCATGGTATTAAGGCAGTTTTTATATTTGTCTCATCTCTCCAAATTACTTCAGTGAACTAGGTTTTTCTAGAAGGTGCCATGACTCTTTTCTGATGCAGTGTTCTGATTTTTCTATTTTATATATATTTTTCCAGTGGTATTTATATTTCAGATCTCTTCCACACTGCCTTGAATCCCATAGCTGAGAAAGCTATGCCTTCTCCTTCTGGTCTTTACTGCCTTACTTCAGCTACACTCCTTTATTAACTCTCCATGAGCTCAAATATCTTCTTTCTGAGTGGCAACTCATGGTGAGATGTTTTGAATAAACTTGCAGCTATTTGTTCTGTAAGACTTAAGAGAGAAAGCTAATATTTTCTAGTATCAAATGTTTCTCAAGAGACAGTAGAGGAGGGAAGATCCTGCTGTTTGCATGTTATTATAACAGCCTTCCTTGAAGTCCCCAACATTGGACATATGACTGTAGGAATGAGATGTTTTCCTTGCAGCTAGGAACTGGGCCAGGATTGGCAAATTGCCTCCAAAAGGCTTAATTATGTAGCACAGCATTTATGTCTTGACTTAATTTTAAGCAGGTTTCTGAAGCAAAAAGTAAGACGTACAAAGCACTTCTCTTAGGTTTCAGTCCAAGGAAATGTCTGTTCTCCCTATATCACTGAAGTCTGATTTTTATTTTCTTTTTTTTAGAACAGAGTAGCAGCTGATTCATCTTTTATTAAGTAAAAGGAAGTAAATGAGTAAATATAAATGAAACTACGCCAGTAATTTTGAGTTTCACGGTGTGGTATCGCTGGGTGCCTTGGTCCTTGCCGAGAAGAAAAAAGACCATCTTTGGAAAATGCCAGTACTTACAGGGAAATGGTTTCTATTGAGGCACAGAAAAACTCAGCATAGTGGTGTTCAATTTAAAGACAAAAATTTACCTTAACTAGAAAGAACATTTGGACCACTATGTATAGCAAATAAGTAACTCCCATGCTTCACCATCTGTAATAATTTTCTGTCAGATGCAGTGGGTCTGAGTGTATCAAATAGTTTTGCAGCTGTGATAGCCTGCTGTACCCGAAATGTTGTTACAGTGGAGGCTTGAAACATAAAGATGGGATCCACCCAGTGGTAATGAGGAAGCTGCCAGAGGTGCTCACCAAGACTCTTTCCTTCATTTATCAGCAGTCCTTGTCATTTGAGAAGGTCCCAGACAACTGGAGACATGCCAGTGTGATGCCCATCTACAATAAGGGTTGCAAGGAGGATCTGGGAAGCTACAAGCCTATCAGGCTGACCTCTGCAGTGGGGAATATCACGTAGTAAATCATCTTGAATACAATCACATAGCACGTGCGGGACAGCCAGGGGATCAGGTCCAGCTAGCATGAGTTCAAGGAAGGCAGGTTCTGCCTGACCAGCCTGATCTCCTTCTATGACTACGTGACCCACCTGCTTGGTAAGGGAAGGGCTGTGTATGTACTCTGTGTAGACTTTAGTAAAGCCTTTGACACTGTCTCCCACAGTATTCTCCCAGAGAACCTGGCAGCCCATGGCTTGGACAACTGTAGTCTTCTCTGGGCAAAAAACTTGTTAGATGGCCAGGCACAAAAAATGGTGGTGAATGGAGTTAGATCCAGCTGGAGAATGGTCATGAGCGTTGTTCCCAGGGATCAGTAGTGGGGCATGTCCTGTTTCATGTCCTTGTTGATGATCTGGTTGAAGGGATTGAGAGCACCCTCAGTAAGTTTGCAGATGACAACAAGCTGGGAGGAACTATTGATCTGCCTGAGGGTAGGAAGGCCCTACAGAGGGCTCTGGACAGCCGGGATTGATGGGCTGAGGCCAAGTGCATGAGCTTTAACAAGACCAAGTGCCAAGTCCTGCTCTTTGGTCACAATAACACCATGCAAAGCTACAGGCCTGAAGCAGAGTGGCTGGAAAGCTGCGTGGAGGAAAAGGACCTGGAGGTGTTAGCAGACAGCCAGCTGAACATGAGCCAGCAGTGTGCCCAGGTGGCCAAGAAGGCCAGTGGCATCCTGGGTTGTATCAGAAATAGCATAGCCAGCAGGAGCAGGGAGGTGATTGTCCCTCTGTACTCAGTTCTGGTGAGGCCATAATTTGAGTACTGTGTTCAGCTTTGAACTCTTTACAAGAAAGACACTGAGGTGCTGGAGCATGTCCAGAGAAAGGAAACAAAGCTGGTGGAGGGACTGGAGCAGAAGTCTTACGAGGAGCGGCTGGGAGAACTGGGATTTTGTGGAGAAGAGGAGGCTCAGAGGAGGCCATATTTCTCCCTGCAACTCAGTGAAGGGAGATCGTAGGAAAGGGGTCTGTGTTCCCAGGTAACTCCTGATAGGACAAGAGGTAATGGCCTTAAGTTGTGCCAAAGGAGATTCAGGTTGAATATTAGGAGAAATTTCTTGTCATAAAGAGTGGTAAGGTATTGGAACAGGCTGCCCGGGGAAGTGGTGGAGTCACTGTCCCTGGAGGTTTTCAAGAAATGTGGAGATGTGGCCCTGAGTGACATGGCTTAGTGGGCATGGTGGTGATGAGTTAATGATTGGACGTGGTGATCTTAGAGGTCTTTTCCAAATGTAATGATTCTTTGATTCTATGATTCTCTGATTCTAGGATCCTAATTATCCATTTTATCCCAGGAAATATTTCTCTTGTGTGCTTTATCTTCCTATTTCAACATAGAAGCCAATGTAAAAAGCCTGTCTGTATTCTGTGTTTCTCTTACACTTGTGAAACTTGTGAGATTTTAAGCCATTTCTGCACTTTTCACGTTTTTAACTTCCTTTTGATTCTGATTCAATATCTGGATGATTGTATTCCCACCATATGCTTCATTATTTTTTCTAAGCCCAACAAGTCCCTCCATAAAATTCATTTCATACTGTTTGTTCATTCTGTCACAATTTTAATGAAATTTTTGGTCTGGTCTGGATTGATCCCAACTCAAAAAAAAAAATAAAAAATGCAGAGCTAAGAGCATTGCAAAGTTTATCCTAGCTATGATGGTTTCTACATATGGGAAATTCTTTGCTAAAGCACTTTGCTCTTTAAAGGAAAGGGGGAGTATAAAAGGAGATGAAAGCAGAAAAAAAAATCAAAGAAATCTGTAATCTCATCTATGGCTGGAGAAGGAGCTTATTAAATGTCTCTTTTAACAATGCAGTAGAGAGAGCATCAAATGAAAGTAGGAAATAATGGCTTCAAAGTGAACAGAATACAATCAAATGAATTCCTTGCCTCAGATTGCAATGGGCATTAAAAGTTTGTTCATGATAAGGAAGAAAAACTAAAGCACAGAGAACTATGAAATGCCAATATGTCGCAACAAGTTCAGGGGTCTGTAAGCCCCAAATCTGTGAAACAGTAGTGAGCAGTCTGGGAAAGTAGCACTACATGCTTGCTTTTCTAAATTCTTCTTGAGCCATATGCTATTGGTTATGCTTGTAAACATAATTACGGATAGACCTTTGATCTGATGTGACAAGGCCATTCTTATTTTCCTTATGGTCCCCATATGTTTATAGAACATCTGGTCAGTTGGGTATCTGTTCACTTAATTTTAGGAAGTTGGGAGAAATCTGGCTAATACATCATTCTTATTACCAAGGCTACTAGGCTTTACATACAAACCAGTGGACTGTCTTTGGTGTAGCCTATTGCAAGGCAGTATACCTCCTGCAATCTAAGTAGAGGTGCTTCACTGGAGGGACAGCTTTGTGCAGACGTAGTGCTGTGGGGGCTGTGCGCAGGGTGCTCCAGCCTCATCACTGTTTTTCACTGTTTGCTGGGCCAAGTGAGCAGTCACACAGAAAGACTGCAGCCACTGATAAAATATAGTACTGTATAGTACTGTACTTGCATTAAGTACACATTGCTTCCAGGTAGTAATTCAGTGCCAAATAACTGAAATTTTCAGAAATCTGGTCAATCCATTGTGTGAAATTCTGAAGGCCTGTTATATTTTATATGAATAAGCACATTAAAAACAAAGCAAAACAGCAACTAGAAGCAAAAACCAAAAGCCACAATCAGGTCTTGCACAATCAGCTACTGTACACACAAAAAAAAATATTTTGGGGAAAGAAGTTAATAAATATATGAGCCCCATTATCTTCTGAGTACAAATGTGTATCTCCTAGTGCTCCCTCCTTCAGGGCTTTCCCAGCTCTCCCCACTGGGTGGTAGTAAAACACTGTGGACATTTGCCACATCCCGGTATTGACGAGGCACAGGTGCGACTGCCCAGGGTCTGGCTGGAAAGGAGAAAACCTTCCAGGCTTCGTAAACTGTAAGGGTTGACCAAATGACAGAAGGGTTGGAAGGGACCTCTGGAGATCATCTAGTCCAACACTAGTTCTCTAGAGTTGATAAGACCCTGAATCCATTAATCTCCCTAACACTTAAGGACCCTGATGTCTACAGGAGCTGTTCTCTCTGTACCCAGAGAGATCCCTGTGTAGGACACTTTCTGGACACATCTGCAGGCTCCTCCAGCAAAATGAAGGTACAAAATGGGGAGCACAGAAGGGATTTACAGATTGGCACTGCTTCCGTCCTCATAACCTACCCCAGAGCATGCATACCCACCAAGTGGAAAGAATAGTGGGAAGAAAAGACCTTCAGGTCACACTGAGGACTAAACAAACTAGTGTCCTCCAGCCAAAGGAAACAGACACGTCTGGGCAGTCTGTGCATGCATGGAAATTGTGTAGCATTAGGAACACGGTTTGGCATAGTAGCATACTCTCATTGCATTTATCATTAAAGGATTAGATGAAGTATAATGTAAGATACATAACAATTATTCAAATGCACAGCTTTATTCTAACTCACTATGCCTTTTGGGCCTAAAACTGGGGATATGAACAAAAGATTCCCTGAAGTCTGAGAAGCAGAGAAGTTATTACCTAGATCTAGCTCAGGTTGTTACAAAGATTATTCAACCTGTATTTGACACAGTGTGATTTTCTCAGCAACTTTAACCAAAACCTTAAGATCTAAAGATGCATAAAACATACTTTTATTTCATCCTCTCTCACCTCGTTCCCAAATTTTCATCTTCCTGGATTCTTCAGATCTCCCTGGGAATGTGAACTGTTGTGCTATGCCAAGAAATTGATTATTCAATAGGAACTGGAGTGTGAGTTGAATGCTTGTAATAATACACACGCAAGCGCAAATGGACCAAGCCAAACAGCACATCAACAGCAACAGTATCTCACTCACTGAACATTACCTTGCATCCAAAGAAACGGTAAAGCTCGAAGTAGGCAGCACATTGATGCACAGGCACAGTCAGAAAACACAGCCAATGTGTTGAGTCAACATTTAAATTTCAACTATATATTTGCTTGAGACACGAAGTACTTCTAATGTTTCTAGGGAGTGCACCCTGCAGTTTGTGTCTGAAATTTTGCAGTTTCAGACATAGACTTGCATATGCCTTGTTTATTCTCTCTACCCCTCTCCCTGTGGGGCAGCTGAATGCTGGAGGCAGGTTTTGTTGCTAGCCCGGTTACTTCCTGAATTGCAGCTGACAAATAAAAAGAAATACTTTGAAATGGCAACATTTATAAATGCAGTTGAGCTCAGTGGCCAGATTTGTTCTGCCTTTTCTCAAGGCAACTTAGTACTACAAATAAGTTAGCTAAGGGGCATGTTTTCTAACAGGCACTTAGCTGCATCAGCACAAGTCTGGCCATTGCCCTAAGTGAGAGTACAAGATCAAAGCTGAACGAGACTGAAGGATAACGTAAGAAGGAACAATATTTAAGTGCCAGGATATTCTGCAGGTTGCTGTGAGCTGGACCAGATGTTAGTGATTAAACTTGTAAAGAAGAAGCTGGTTCTAGATCAAGAGCACTCTCCTCCCCATATGCTCAGACTGTTATTTATATCCCTGGGATAAAATGGTTTGTCCTAGCATGGTAACTGACACTTCCAGATCAATAGTACAGACTGAGTCGCTGTAGTCTGCAGGCAGCATAGGGCCTCTGCTGGCTGAGAGGACAGAGCATGTCCTTGCTGTGCCTCAGGAAGTGCAAACCCATCTGGCACTGTTTAGCTGAAGCTTTACAGAAAAGGAACTGCCATCTGGCTTCTGGACTTTGTCCTTTCAAAACAAAATGGAGTAGATACTTGGGACAACTTTGTCCAGCATCTTCCACTTTATCCTCTCACTGGATGAAGAGTAGTTTTCACTCTGCTTGGCTGTAGAAGGAGTGCTTCTGCTAGAAAAAGAAACAAATGCGTACACCACAGTAGAGTCCATATCATTGTGGCTGATGTGAAGAGGCAGGAAGGAACCTACTTCTATCAAAGGACGCAGTGAAAGAGGAGGCAAAAAAAGGCCAGGCTGGACGTGGCTCTGGGCAGCCTGGTCTAGTGGTTGGTGACCCTGCACTCAGCAGGGGTTTGAAACTTGATGATCTTTGAGGTCCTTTTCAACCCAGGCCATTCTATGATTCTATGAAAATGATGCTTTGCTCAGCAGTTTTTTTCCACACTGTGGAGCTCACTGCCATGAGTTGTTTTCAGTGAGTATCAGGGAACACTGCATAAGCTCATGGAAGAGTAATCCAGAAAGGCCCTTAAATAGGAAGGAATAAAAAAGCACCTCTGGTTAAGTCCTAGAGCACTGAGGGAATCTGGGAGGGTGTTCTAGAGAAATGCTGCTGTGAGCTCTTCCTTCAGCTGCTGCCTCAGACAGCTGCTGGGCTCTATGAACCTCTCTTCCTTCATGCTGTAGTGGTTGAAGCTTGAAAGAGCAGCACAAGACTGTGACAGAAAATATGATGTTTCGCCAGGCAAACCTAAGGTGCTGAATAAGATACAGGAGATGGAGTCTCTGTAGCATTCATAATAGTTTAAAAGCCCAGATGCAGTGTATGCCACCTGCAATGTCTCTGCAGCATTATTTATTAACAATGATCATAAAAAAGTAATTTGCGAAATTTAAAGCATTATGTTGCCTGCTAGAGAGGGAGAACTCAGCCCTCTGAGTTCAGTTGCCTAGCACTGAAAAATAGTTTCCCCACCAGCGCTCTACTGGAAAACTTAGGAGAGGCAAAGGTGATAAACATCACCCTTACACCTGCAAATATTTTTCTCACTTATATTTCTACAAAGAGCTTGTGTGTCAATGCAAACTGAAGGTGACTTGGGGAGAAAAAGTACTATGAAGACTCTGCATTTTTCTGTATTCCTTTGACGTTAGAATTTCGTAAGCTACCTTAAAACTATTCCACAGCGGTCACATTTTCTAAGACCATCCCCTTGTAGTGGGCCTGTTCTACCTATCTCTTGCACAGTGCAGGGCTGGCTGTCTTGAAAAATGTGTGTGCTGTTTGCAGTAGAGGCTCCAAGAGAGTTGTACTGGTCTGATACTGTTCCTTAGGTGGCACTGACATAAAACCGTTCTGTACTGAATATATAGGTCCCAGAGGATTCAGGACCTCAGAGCAGTCATGGGCTTTAATGCATTACGAGTTTGCTTTCATTAACTGACTCATCTACTGATAAAGTGTCCTCCTGAAGCTCTGTGTGGCAGTGTAGGACAGCGGAGCTTCCTATTCTCTTGTCCTCATGTTCAGATGTGAGCAGCAGAATTGCCAGCCCAGGCCTTGCTAACAACACTCTTAGATCTGCAGTCCAGATGTGCCTCTTGTGTGAGAGGCATCAGAGCTATTAGCATTTCCATGCACTGCATGAATTAACATTACATTCTAGCAGAACCTCTTGGGATAAAAATGCTTATAAAAAGGAAAATTATTTTCTTTACGTATACGAGGCAGGGTACTATCAGGCTAGCAGTGCCTTCTTCATCCATCGCCTTCTGCATCCTTCACCTTGCTTCTTGTTTGTACTGCTAGAATTTTGCTCAGTCATTTCTGCTGAGCCAGCCTGTAGCAGTGGGGAGGCAAAGACTGGTGCTGAGGAGGCAAAAAATGATCTGAGTCATTTCTTGGTTCCCTAGATGAGATGGTGACAGCCTGAGAACAGATCAGCTGGAAGCAACAACTTGTGACAACGCCTATGCTATTTTCATTCAGTATAAATATGATACAGAAGCCAGGCAAACCATACTGCAGCCTCTGGTCCCTCAGAACAGAAGTAAGCACTAGACTAACCCAGTTTCAGCATTATTCACCTTCTTGCACACCGGGTCAAAAAAAAGTATGGGCAGGATTATCATCAATTGACTAATTAATTACAATTGTAATCAAACGCCGAGGGGACAGATGACAATGTATGTCAAAGGCTGACTGATGAGGGCTTTCACCAGACAAGTTCCCCACAAAGAACTGCTTGACATAAAAGGAGATGAGTTCCAAGCTGCCGTGCTAACTGCCTCCCAGGACTCGCTGATGCACTTAAGTGTCCCACATTTCTCCATTACCTCGGCTGTGAAAGTACAAGATGCCACTTTTATGAGAAAGCAAGCAGTTACATAGACAGCTGTGGGAAGCAAATCATCGCTTCCCCCATTCTCTTCTGCTTTTTCCCAGAGGATATTCTAAGAAAGTAGACCAGCCCCAATTTTAGTTCAATCTTAAATTATTGAATATACACTATACCAGGCCATTAACAAACAGAAAATGTGGTTAAGAAAAAGACTTGCACATATTAAAGAACAGGATAGCCATGCAGTTTTTAGAAAAGGTTTTAGAAAAAGGTTTTCTTTCTTTCCTTTTTTTTTTTTTTCTTCCAGGTGGAGAACAGTTACATTGTTGTTTTAAAAATAAGAGCTTTTTCATCCTATGGGCATCCATTTCTGAGTAGGGAAATGGCATACATCATGAAAGTCAGTTTCCTTTTTATAAGCTTTCTCTCTTTATCCTAAGAGGCTCTTCTAGTATGTAAGTTTAATTCACACAGTGCATGGAAATGCTGATAGTTCCGATGCCTCTCACATGAGAGGTGTCTGCACTGCAGATCCAAGGCATGACTGCTGCTCATGGAAGGATCTGCCTCGCTTGGAAAGCACTAGAGCTACAGCAGTAGTTAGTCAGAAACTAAAACCTCCATGATTCTGCTGCCAGTGGTCTACAAAACACTCAGTAAACGTACATCTACATAAATTGCAATAACATCTTCATGTGCAGTATCGCTAGCAGTATTAGTGAACTCATGATCTTAAGTCATGTTGGGCTAAGAGAAGGGAAAATAGGCCACAAACTAGAGAGTGCTAACAATTTCACAGCACAGTATGGCACCGCAGCACAGCTGCACTGGCAGTGCTGCAGCAGCATTTGCTCTGCACTACCTCCTGCCCGTCCCACCTGCATGCAGCAAAAGGCAGCGAAAAGAGCACAGAAATCATGGAGTAGTTCCTACAAAAGCATAGGCATTTCATACCGCTGCTGCCTGTGCGGATTTAGAGCTGGGTGAGGGATGGTGGCAGCTCAAAATTCAACCTGGCCATCCAGACAACTAACCTGCAGCAGCTTCCACAGCACTTCTAGAAATGCTGTGTCGTGTCTGTGCTGAGCTGTGCATGAGAGAGGATGAAATAATTATACAAGGCTTTTTGAATGCACTTATGCAAACAGCGAGGAGGAGTTATACAACCTCCTCTTCCTGACAGAGAGTGAAGTGCTTTCTTCAATGTCTTGTCTTTATTCAGCGTAGTTCAGGCGGGAACAGTGCCGTACAGGAGAGCACTGTCAATCTTCCTTGAACAAACACACATAAAACCTATTGGTGATTTTTCCTGTGACTCTTCAAAATTTCCCAGAAGGATTTCCCAACTCCTAGGTCTTGTGTCAAGCTTGGCTAAGCCAGCTTCTAGGCATAAGATCTAAACAGGCAAAGGAGAACTTTGAAAATCACTGCAGCTTTGGGGCTCCTGCAAGATGTGCAGCCAATGCTTTCCTTTGAATACAAGAAATCCTAAAAAGAGACACACTTAGCTGGAGATTCCCACCCTTTTTTCCATTCTGGTGGGTATTTTACAACCCTCAATGGCTGTCGGACTGGGGATCCACAGTTCCTATGCTGGACACTTGCAGGAGAAACATTTTGGTGCTGTTAGCTGCAGAGCTTCCCACAGCCACAGATGAAGCAAGATTTGTCTGAGAAGGAAGAGGTCAAGGGCAAAAAAGCACTTCCAGTACAAGGAGCATTTCTGTGAGTGCTTCATGGTGCACCATCAGCAGTGCAGTTGCTGATGCCTTATGGTTAGTGGTGGGCACAGGCATTTTTCCTTATTTGCATCACGAAGCTCTAAACAGATTGAGAGTTTAAATCTTCTCCTGAGGTTTCTGCTAAACATTGGAAGGAGAGAAGGAAGACACCATTCCCAGAGATTACAGTGGAAACAGGGTTATCTCTGAGCCAAGAAAGGTAGCTACAGAAATTCCTGTTCACCCCTCAGACTGCAATAACTACATGCTGTTTATTAGCAGATTACCCACAGTAAAGCGTGCTAGCCTGTTCCAGGATATTCTTCTTCCATATAAATACATCTCTCTATGTATACTTTTACTGTTACCTAAGTGACAAGAGAAAATATCAACATAAAAGTTCCAGGTGCTACTTAAAAGTTTCCTACACAAAACCACTGTGCCAGCCACTGCCATTTTCTGCCTCCTTCTATAGCAGAATGCCCTGTTAAACCTGCTGCAACTCTTCTGCCATTTTCTGAATCAAGCTGGCAAGAAATAAGATTTTGTTGTTTATTTCCACTGCAATTTAAAGAATTCACTGGAGATATTTCCACTGCCTGTGTCTTGTTGCAGATGGATTTCAGCAACTGATAGTGTAGCACATGTGGGTTGTACAGCCGTCTGTTTGTATTTCATATCTGGGAAGACACAACTTTCTTCTTACATGTTTGCGTGTTAGAAAGAAAGAGCCAACAATGATAAAAATTACAACAGAAATATCATTGTTGAGATCAGATTGTCCTGATTCAAAAAATACAGTGAAGGATGACCTCTGGCCCTGGGTCTTGTTTCTGTCATAATATCTTCATTTCTTTTTTATACTTATCTCACAAACATGACAACTATTATCATAACAACATAACTGGCTCAATAAGATCCTAACATCAGAGGAAGTCTACCAGAAGAAGTAAGAATCTGGTAGGAGACCATGGGTAGGAGCTTCACTGCTTGTTCTTCACATTTCTAAGAAACTCTGGAAGGATGAGAAAAAGCTGTGTGATCCTTTTCCTTGCCATTGTTTCCCTACAGTCATAGACCCAGATAATCCCAGCCTGCAAAGTCTCCCTGCCTATTGCACTGCTGGTAGACATACAGTCAGCAGAGCCATTCCCAATAGCAAGAGTTCAGGAGTGCCGAGCACGGAGCTGGTACCTCACATCCTAGAGTGAGGAATCCCATCCACTCCCAAGGCAAGCACGGGAAAGTGTACCCAGGACACTGCTCAACACGGAAAAACACAGTTGCATGCGAAGAAGAAATATCATTCTGAAAAGGGTACCTGGAATGATAAGTAAAGCATGAAGAGTTCTGAGCTTCCGCAAGGCTCAGAGAAGAACCAGAAGATTTGGATTCCTACTATAACTATAGCTCTTAGCCCACCATTCACAGCAAGCATGCTGAGGCTGGGACAGCTGCTAGCAATCCGGGAGAAGATCACCGCATAAAATCACAAGGCAGTGGCTTCAGTCTGTTGAGTAAAAGGTCAGACAAGTATATGAACAGACAGGTCAATGAGAAGATTAAACGGTATCTGCCTGGAGTGCCTTCAGAAGCAGGAGGATGAGAAAACAATTATTTTAATGTATTATGTGATGAAGAAAATGGGAAACAATATTCTGTTCACAGGTACCAAAGTAAAATTTGTTTCAGGCCAGCTTAGTCACCCTTTGTTCTCTATCTCTCTCTTGCTTTGTAGGAAATAATATGGTTCTCAAAAGTGTTATCACTGTAAACACTGCTTCATAAAATTCCATGTCCATGTGCAGAGACAGCTTTAGCACAAAAAGTGAAAGGGACTGGTTAGTAATGTCAGCAACACTGAAGGACTTGAACACAGAAAAAGTGTGAGCCTCTAGGAAGGGGCTTGGGAACTTACTGAACAAATAGACACATAGAAAAGTCTTTGGGAGGAATGCAAGGAAAGTAAGAGGGATCTGCCAGCCAATAAAGCTATGCCTCTGCTTTTAGGAATAAAATTAGAATTGCCAAAATTCAAATTAAGATTGAAGTTCTGAAGCAAATTGTATTTGGATTTATCAGTGCTACCTGCAGAAAGAAAAAAAAAATTATCTGTGGGAGGCTGATGTGATTATTAAGCTGAATCTACGTATGTACAAAAATAAAATGAGTATTTTAACTCGATGTGTGATAAAGATAATGACACTGAACATGGATAAAGAGAAGGAATGGCTAATGAGAATGACAGTATGGAAGGGAAAATCACAGCCCAAGTAACAGAGGATTTAATACACTTTAGAAGTTGATACTGTGTGCCTACAAAGTGGTGTGAATAGTGTTTGTACCAAAGAAAAGCAAAAAGCCAATCCAGGCTGTAGTTACATGATGATTAAGGTCATATTTGCGCAGTAACAGATCATCTGGCAGTGGAAAGCTGAACTGGAACAGAGGGACTGTGTGATTCCCATATCTGTTGAATTTGACAACATATCATGTAGTGTCATGTTTACACTAGCTGCAGGAAGACAGATAATACTTGAATAGATAACATTAGAATAAAATCTGCCAAGCTCCATCCTTCCAAAAAAATGAATTGAATTGGTAAAGAAATTTAATAACAATCTGGTACTTTGCAGTTGGAGTTTTTAAACCAGTATTTATGGAGTTTTTAAACCAGTATTTGATCCTCTGAAAGTGGACTTACCATACCATGTCTATTGTGTAAAATAACTTTAGTATCACATAAGTTTTCAGAGCTAATTCTGAAGAAGACAGTAGTTAAAATTTGGAGGCAAATGGAACAAACCACAAACCAGTTGTACAAGTTGTAAGTTTAATAAAAACTCGTCACCTTTGTTTAAGAGTACCTTAAGTTTTCTGTTTTTAAGGCAAAGAAGAACTGGTAGAAGTCCTGGGAGCACACATTTTATGAAGCCTGTAATACAATGCAATGTGCATAAATAGATTGTATAGCCAGGAACTGGGACACGTAACTCCTGAGATTCAGTCATAGGTAGCAGGTTTTACAGCAATAAAGATATAAAAGAAAATCAGATGATGGGTGGTAGGTTGGGAGTGTTTGTACTGAATGTCATATTCAGTCCAATGAGGTTTTAAAAAGTATTATCCCTCATGCAACATATTTATGTTTTACTAATTGTATTGAAGTCTTCTCAAACTAGATGCTTTGACTTGTGCAGCTCCCACTTATTTTTTCTCATTCTTTCCTAATACATGCGGAAACTGAATTTTCTTCCTTAAAAATAGGTAAAATATTTGATATGGAGGGGGAACCTTACTGTAAATGATATGAACTTCCACATGACCTAGCCATGCAGTGACTAATGTATTTTTCTCTCTTGCTTTGTAGTGCACAGAATTTTTACTTTCTTCATGCATTTGCTACTCAGAATGCATCATTAGAAGAACTGGTTGGTGGCAATTTAAGTATACCTAATTACTTAGTCAGTCTGATCTCTATGAGGTCAAGGCTAATCTCTTCTAAAATCCAGACGTTCTGCTTTTGTTTAATATAGCCCTCTGAGATTAAAATGGGATTAGAGTTCATCTGATGGGGAGAGCAGCGTCTTCAGATGAACTCTTATACTGTTCTTTTGCAAACACCACTAGGTGGAAATAGTGTCTTGCAGTGGCCCTGGGCCCTATACATCAGTATACATACAGCACTTGTTGACTTTTTGGCCCCCATGGGAAGTTTTGAAAAAAGAGTATATTATTTATTTCTTGTAACTAGATCCAAATTTATACCCTACATATGGAATACATAGACAGGGATATTAGACCTGTTTTTTTTTCCTCATTCATCTCTATGCATTTTAAATTTACTACAGCAGTGAAACTTAAGTGAATTTAAATAATGGGAAGTTTCCAAGATATGCATTTAATAAAGTGTTTAAAATTTCTTATGTTTTGTTAGCCAGCTTTATTCTAAAACTGTTTTCTCTTTTTAAAATGTTAGTACTGATTATGATGAACAGAGATGTTTTTAATTTTAGATATTATATACATATATTATATATACATTATAGATATTCCAGAACAAACAGGTCTATATGTTCCAAATGATATGCCTCAAAATTAATTTGTGACAAAGACACGCAGGATTGCCAAAAAAAAAAAACCCAAACTAAGATAATAGTAGTCCGCCACAGGTTTCTTTTCCCTGTGTTTTGAGTATAGCTATTCTTCTGCAGTATGTTCCATCTCAACACATTACTTGTACATCAAAGTTTAAGACTGCAGTGTGAAGCTAGCAGTGGAAGTAAAATGAACAAAGATATTTGATCAATGTATTCTCACTATCCAGATTCTATGAAATCCAAAAATAATACAGCTTTCAATGATGAGGATGATGTAAAATATCACTGGTAAATTGCACTAAAAAGCTCAATATGCAGAGAGTTCTGAAAGTGCTATTTTTGTACAGACAGACTGCTTGGCTGCTGTCCTGGATTTCAGCCTGCTCTGGATGAGGTCATGCTGTGGCTGTAGCTAAAGTAATTAACAAGGTCAATCCTTCCAGCTCAGTATAAACCTGAAGTAACAGCACTGAGGTTCAGAACAAGAATGACTGAGAAGAAAAACAGATATTTTGCCCTAGGTTATAGCACTGCCAATACCAGACTGTGCTGCAAGACGATTTCAGCATTTCTCTGCTTTGGAGTGATCCTTAGCCATTTCACCCCACTCATGCAGGGGTTGTTTTTCAGGTGAAATTATTTCCTGGTAGCAGAGTTGGAATCATTCAGCAATCAAAGTTAGATCCTAACCTTCTTTCAAAGAATCATTAAGGTTGGAAAAGACGTCTAAGATCATTTGTCCAACTGTCAACCCATCACCACCATGACCACTAAACCACGTCACTGTGTCACATTTACATGTTTCTTGAAAGCCTCCAGGGACAGTGACTCCACCACTACCACGCATAGCCTATTCCAATTCCTCACCACTCTTTCTGAGAATAATTTTTTCTAATATTAAAACTGAACCTCCCCTCGCTCAGCTTAAGTCCATTACTTCTCATCCTATGATTGCTACCAGGGAAACTGACCTCCACCTTGCAACAACCTCCTTTCAGATCATTGTAGAGAGCAATAATGTCTCCCCTGAGCCTCTTCTCCAGACTAAACAATCCCAGTTCCCTCAGTTACTCCCTATAAGACTCCAGTGCTCTAGACCCTTTCCTGGATTTGTTGTCTTTCTCTGGACATGCTCCAAGGCCTCAATGTCTTTCTTGTAGTTAGAGGCCCACGACTTTAGCCATTAGAGTTTGTCTTTGGCTCTGTTTGGATGTTGAAGCAAAGGCCAGCCCTCTTGAAACGCCAATGTGCCTGCAAGAGAGTTGACTGAGTTGCTAAAAATTTTCAGAGGAAGCTGCAAAAGGTGCTTTTAATAACAGGGACAATTACATTTTCTTAATCATATGAGATCAGCTACCCCATACTTTTACTTGTGAAGACAATACGTCCATTGAAAGTATCAAACATCGCACCAAATGAGAATGTGTGAGGATATCATATCAGTACATAAAATACAGAATCTTTTATCTACAAGATCAATCAGTTGTCACCTTAACAGATTGTGCTACTGAGTGAATACATAAAGATGAAAAAAGCAGTTATTGCTGTTATCAACACGTTGCAATAATTTGCCATCATTCTCTGAGAAGTTACATAGCGTTCCCTCCTTGCATGACAGCATGACTAAATTCTTTTTTATGACTATAGTGCCTGTAAGTTTCTTTTCGAAAGCTTGGTAGAGTCACTTGTAACTATTCTGAAATTTTAGTGTGGTGAATAATGTAGAAATCTGCTTTTGACTGATTTTGAAAAGTCACAAGAACCTGCAAAGTTACTTTGTTCAACATGTCATAGAAAAGAATTACCACTACTCAGAAATATTCACTTATTCCATCAGATTGGAACCACTGATCTACAATGGTTAGTGTAATAAGGGAAAATCTAGTTACTGAGTAGCAAACAGCATTTGAGGTCATGGTGCCCAACTATGATCATTTTGTAAAACATAATTTGCAGGCTATATAGCTAACATACTCCAATTTCTGCCTGACTATAATTTCATATAATAATACATTACCTTCAGTCCTAAATTGCTTAGTAGAATGATTGGTTCTCAATTCATCTTAATGGCTGAAAATTGAATTGTAAATTGTTAAAGGTAATTTTGTTCCTAAACTTTCATATTATCCAATTCATGTCACAGCTCTCATGGGATTCTTGAGAAATATTGTGGTTTCTTTGTATTTTTCCCTTTAAATTCATATGATATTATGTATGATAGGAAAATCCAAGCTCATCTTCTTGTTGTCTGTGCTCATCCTGGAAAGACCTCATTTGATTTCCTCATCACAAGGACAGAAGAGCACATGAGCATTGGACCAGTGTATGCTTGCAGGGAAAATACTTTTAAAGGGGCCAAAGAAGCCATCAGCATTATGATAGAAGATGTATTCTGTGTTGGACATATTCTCTAAAATTATTCTGTAAGTGTTGTTTTCATTTTTTTTCTCATTCCTATATTCTGCTTAGAGCAATACAGTTTTGTTGGTCAGGAGTTTAAAATAAACTTTCTGCTTTTCTTAGCAAATATGGTCCTTTTTTTTTTTTTTTCTGGGTCGACACACAGTTGATGTAGTATAACTGTTTCTAAAGTAGAAGGTCTCATCCACTGTCTCTGTGTTTCTAATAAATAGATTGAAATGTATATTTTGAGGCAGAAAAATGTGCAAAGCCAACACCAAAATGCTTAAACTGAATCTCATAAAAAATCTAGCACTTTAAAGAACTTCCATTTTGTTGACTAGGAATTCATCTTCTAACACCTCAGAGATTGCTTTGCTAGAAAACAGAACACAGTGTGCTACATTTCATCAGTCTTTCTTGCCAGATACTACACAACTGATAATGCCTGACAGTGGGATGTTGCGTAATAGGCATAAGTTGAGGAAATGGCATGGAGGGTGGATTTTGTAATTGATGTATCTTAATTAAGTCAATTCATCAGGTTAGTGGAAAATGATATAAAATGATTACAGCAGCCAACTAAAAATGGTATTTGATGTCAGATTTTAATAATAGTTCGCATTGTTAAAGGATAAGATGGCATAACTAAATTATGGCTTGCCACTACAGAGGTTTCTGGTGACAACAACTTGAAAATGAGAATGCGTTGTTAAACTAAGGGGTGAAATCTCTTGGTTGGTACAATTATGCAAAAACATGCAAAGCTGTATTCAAGATGGAAAAAAAAAAAAGGAAAAAGAAAAGAAACACCAAAAAAACACCAACACTGTTTGCAGTTCCAGGAGATTTAATATGCATACATATTTAGAATCATAGACTCATAGACTCATTAATGTTGGAAAAGACCTCTAAGATCATCTAGTCCAGTTGTCAGCCCCTCACTACCCTGCCCACTAAACGACGTCACTCAGGGCCACATCTCCATGTTTCTTGAACTCTTCCAGGGACTCAACCACTATCCTGGGCACCCTGTTCCAATGCCTAACCACTTTTTCAGAGAACGTATTTTTCCTAATTTTCAACAGAAGCTCTTTTGGTACAACTTGAGGCCGTTACTTCTCATCCTGTCAGTAGTTACCTGGCAACACAGGAGAACCTCACCTTAATACAGCCTCCCTTCAGGGAGTCGTAGAGAGTGATACTGTCTCCTCTGAGCCTCCTCTTCTCCACAAAATCCCAGTTCTCCCAGCCGCTCCTCATAAGACTTCTGCTCCAGACCCTCCACCAGCTTTGTTTCCTTTCTCTGGACATGCTCCAGCACCTCAGTGTCTTTCTTGTAATGAGTTCAAAACTGAACACATCGCTCAAATTGTGACCTCACCAATGCTGCTTAAGAAGGGGGTGAACACTTCCTTACACTGGCTACCCTATTTCTGACACAAACCAGACTCATCTGCCTTCTTGGCCACCTGGGCACACTGCTGGCTCATGTTCAGCTGGCTGTCCGCTAACACCTCCAGGTCCTTTTCCTCCACACAGCTTTCTAGCCACTCTGCCTCAGGCCCATAGCGCTGCATGGTGTTGTTGTGACCAAAGAGCAGGACTTGGCACTTGGTCTTGTTAAAGCTCATACACTTGGCCTCAGCCCATCAATCCAGGCTGTCCAGAGCCCTCTGTAGGGCCTTCCTACCCTCAGGCGGATCAGCAGTTCCTCCCAGCTTGTTGTCATCTGCAAACTTACTGAGGGTGCTCTCAATCCCTTCAACCAGATCATCAATAAGGATATTAAACAGGACATGCCCCACTACTGATCCCTGGGAACAACGCTCATGACCATTCTCCAGCTGGATTTAACCTCATTCATCACCATTCTCTGGGCCCAGATTTTTGCCCAGAGAAGACTACAGTTGTCCAAGTCATGGGCTGCCAGGTTCTCTGGGAGAATACTGTGGGAGACAGCATCAAAGGATTTACTAAAATCTAGGTAGGGTCTAGACTTCAGTCTAAAGTCTAGACTAAAGCCTAGGTACTCAGCCTTTCCCTGATCCACCAGGCGAGTTACCTGGTCATAAAAGCAGATCAGGCTGATCAAGCAAGATCTTCCATTAATGAATCCATGCTGGCTGGGTCTGATCCCCTGCTTGTTCTGCACATCCTATGTGATTGCATTCAAGGTGATCTGTTTAGGACGGAAATGAGCAGTGATTGAATTCATGGAAGGGTGTGAGGGTGGAGGATGTCATGCTGACTAACCAAAAGAATCTCTGATACCTTTGCTCTTAGAAGGAAGAGGGAGAAGAGATGTGAAGAAAATGTTGCATGTGAGAGACTCACATTCAGCTACATCCCTATCAAGATATATCAGGACATCATCTGCTATTGGAAAAAAACAAAACCACTACTTTCTGAAAGTTTTAGCAACAGTAAAATGTTGATAAATAGATAAAATGAAAATGGTCATAAAGCTTAATAAGATTAACTATAGGAATTTGACAATGCCTGTTATAAATCAGTAGGAGAATAAAATATGCTTTGGAAAAATCAGGTATGATATCTGGAGCTGGAGCTGTAAAAAACCCAGGAAATCTTGAGCTAGCCTGCTACAGTGGTTGAACTATTGCATGGAAAAGACATTCATCAGTAGCTTTGGGATTTGCAACAATTTGCGGTCACTGATGTTTGAAAGCATACAGCTTCCCCCAGGTCTTCACAGCAGCAGGTTGGACAGTATGGGGAAAACTGCATTACACTCCAAATGGTGGCCCCAGTGTCCTGGGTAGCATCCACAGGCCAGTTAGCTCCTTCATGCCCACAGGTAGCACCTGGTAGCAGGGCTCCTCCCTGCCTCTTGCCTCCTCTCTGCAGGGCATGGGATGCAGCAAAGCATGGCCATTTGCCCTCCCTTGGTTCCTCCCAGCTTCATCCAGGAGCCCTGTCTGAAAAGACTGCCCCAAGACTACCTGCAAAGGACAGTCCAGAAGCTCACTAGAACATTTGCTTATTCTACTCCCATTGAGACTCATGGCCTCTGCGCTCTGCTAAAACATTTGCTGGAGAGAAGATAGGCTGTTTGGTATTAAATTGTGTTGATTTGTGTCCTGGTTTCAGCTGGGACAGAGTGGATTTTCTTTGTATTGTCTGGTATGATGATATGTTTTGGTTTCTCCTAAGTGGAGGGACGTTTTAATTAGTCTTTTGCACTAACTCCCTTCAGTTTTATGGTTTTTCCGCACAATGTCATGTAGTATGGAACATCCTTTTAGCCAGTTTAGGTCTCTGTACAGCTCTGCTCAGCAGCAACATCAGTGTGTTATTGTCAATGGTTTACGGGCGTTTGGCCCGGTTCCGTGACGAAGGGGACGGGGGACCCACGGGCCCACGCCCCGGGAAAAGGGGAAAAGGGTAAGGAGATGGCCCTGAGAGCAAAGAACAGCAGCAACAATCTGAGGAGAAACAAACTAATTTACTAAATAAGATATCGGAATGCAAAACAATACACTATAATACAATATAATTACAATTTAAGCTGATAAATCCAATACAGAGAGAGAGAATGTCCCAAAATCAAGGTAGGCCTTACTCTACTACCAACGATAAGACGGCTGGAGAGCGAGGTGCTGCCAAGATGAGAGACGGCGGAAAAAGAGGCGAGGTCTTGTGATCAGCAAGTTTTTATACTGCGAGCTTTTATCTTTTCCCTCTGGCTGGAAAATGGTAACAGAGGAGCAAAGTACCATGGGGGATGTAGTAGTTCTTCTCTTCTGAGAACCAGGTACATTCACTACATGATGGTATGATGTGGAGTACCAATAACCGAAAATCATAAAACCATGACAGTTATCAATATTGCTTTCCCTCCTAAAGCCAAAATATAGCATCATATCACACCGTTACGAAAATCAGCTCTGTCTGATCTGAAACCAGGAAGACTTATTATGAGAAATCATCACCTTCTGTCCATAATAAAGTTTCAGATGATAAACTTCAGAAATGGGTGTAGCATACTTACATGAATATAACATTTGCACATATTTAGTTTTGATTTTTGAAATGTATGCATCAGCAGCTTAAGACAATTAGTGACAGAACAGGTCTCATATAACACGTCCAGTTTCTATTGCCTGCGAAGTCCTCTGTTTTGAAAGTAACTTAACAGGTAGACCACACCATCCTCCCACTGCCACAAAATATCATATAATTGAGGTAATTTCCCTAACTAATTCTTCCAATTTAAACTCTTGGACTAAGCAGGCCATAGATTAAATAAAATAACACACATCTTCTGTGCTGTCTAGGAAGTGGTAGAAATCATTCACAAAGGGAACAATTTTGCCAAAGTACATTTGGCTTTTATGCTTTGCGAGCCCATACAGGCCACTTTAGTGGAGATGTCCCGCTCCTGCAGGCACGTGAAAACCAAATTCTTGATTTACTGTGTAAACACACGGACCCAAGTGACTTTCAACTCTGTATTTGTCCAACACAAACTTATTTCCCACTTCTATCACTCCTGTCCAAAGCATCACTTGAGTAAGACATAGCTTTTGCATAATAAAGGCCAGTCCCAAACTCTTTTCCTTTGATACATTTGAAACAACACAGGCAGCACCTTCCCAGCTTTTCTGACATCCTAAGTGGCAATAGGCATTTAGTACTTTGAGGAAGACATTCAAACTCTGCAGGAAGTGTTCCAACTGGAGGCAGCTGCAAAAAGTCAACATCTTTCAGATCTGACACAGAGCAGAGAATCTCATCATTAAGGATCACATATCTGGACTAGCCCCAGATCAAGTAATTGTGTTCCGTCTTCTTAAATTGTCCTTAATGTAATGAACAAGTTACAGTGACCTTCAGAATATCTAACTGGCAACACATTTGAGCTTTTTGAATATTTAAGCCATCTTCCAAATTATCTATCATTTGTTTATCCCAATCTTAGCTTCCACATTAAAATGTATTGTAATCAAGATGGATTTTAAAACAAAAATACAGTTGATTCCAGATCCCATTATTGTATTTTCTCTTGAATTTCAATTGTGGAAGTAATTCTTAGCTGCTTCCCTCAAACTACTCTGTTGGAATCTTTCATTTATCTGATTTTTAAAAAACTACTACAGTGCCCCAAAAAGTTCAGAATTATTCCAAGGAACACAAGTTTGTAAACTTGGGAAACACAGCTAGGTTTTGAGAAGAATATCCACAAAGAGCTGTAATGAATGTAGAAAAATTGTTCATAGTTGAATTGTTCAGTCAGTCTAGGATCGAGCCTTCCACTTTTAAAAAAGCTTATCTTCAGAAAGCTTCTCAGAGTATCCATTTACTTCAGTTCCATCTTTCCTTTTATGTTGTGATTCCAGATTCTCTCATTAGTTTGAAAGGTCTGGTTTTTTTTCAGCTGATGGGACTAATTTTGTAGTGCTGCTTTAAACCACTCTTTTGATCTGATTCTAAAATTCAATACAGCATGAGTCAATGCTGTGACCACTACCAAACGCAAAGCCTAATATGTCATCTATTCTTTGAAATATTTTTGTTTCTATTCATCCATCAAAAATTTTGAAACTCCTCTGACAGGTGGGGTCTCTGTTTTTTTGGCCTCAACATGTTTTACCCTGTTGCATTAACCAAGCAGTGCTAATTGATACTATGCACACAAGGACCTAACTGTGCAAGGGAACTGACATCTTTCCTTCCCTTTCCTTTCTCTCCCCTCTTCCCTTTCCCTTCCCCTCCTCCTCATAATTATCTGGGAGCTAGCACAGACTTCAGTCCTAAGATGCTGTTGTTGTCATTTTATCTTTAATTCTGTATTTTTTCACACCAGCTACATGCATAGTGGGTTAGTCAGTTGATTATTTCATAAATGCTCACCATTTCACATCTCACTATTCAAGGACAATTTTTACCTTAGAGTTATTTCCCTGAAATGTTCCACAAGGTTAGAGTTTACTTGAAAACCAGATTACTGCAGAGATGCAGATAAATAGCTTGTAACTCATCAAGCGCAAGAAATAGGAGAAGGTTGAACATATGGACAGAAGAAAAGAAAGAAAAGGGTAATTACAGCATGATGGCATAGCAGAAAAGATAGTTTAATTTGTGAGAATGGTATGGCCAGTGGGAGATGTTTGCCTCCAGCTCTGCCTTGATTATGGTCTAGGCAAAAATAGATTGTGTAAGTAATCAGTTATAGCTTGTATCAAGCTTGACCTTGCCCTGGTTTCAGCTGGGACAGAGTTGATTCTCTTCATAGTGCGTGGTACAATGCTATGTTTTGGCTTTAGGAGAATAACAATATTGATAACACATGAATGTCTAAGTTGTTGCTGAGCAGAGCTGCACAGAGCCAAGGGCATTTCAGTTTTTCAGCTTCTTGGACTGAGGAGGCACAAGGAGCTGGGAGGGGACAGAACAAGGACAGCAGACCCAACTGACCAAAAGAATGTTCTGTACCATACAACGTCATTCTGAACAGTAAAACTGGAGGGAGTTGGTCTGGGATGGAGGTGCTGCTCTGGCAGTGGCTGGGTGTAGGTCAGTGGGTGATAAGCAGTTTTGTAAATACATAATATAATAATTATTATTTTTCCTTTCCTTTTTTGTCTTAGTAAATACTTTTCATCTCAACCCACAAGTTCCACTTTGTTTTCTTCCCAATTTTCTCCCCCCTCCTACTGGGAAAGGGGAGACTGAGGCACTCCTATGTGTTTCAAAACACAGGGAGCAGGAGATTTCAAGTTGAGGCTCCAAGCAGCAAGATACATGAAACTGCTGGGAAACTGGCAAGGATGTTGGAGTTCATCCACCAAACCAGCAAGCATTTCTAAGGCTGCCTGAATTGCCAGCTCTCAGGAGCCTTTTCTCATAAACAAGCCTGGCAGGCGACAGGTTATAATGAAATAAGCATTCCCTTTGACTTCACGGCTCCTCGCGGAGGTTAAATAATGGCACTAACATACATGGAATATCATAGGAGCAAATTAGCATGTCTGGAAGAGAAAGGCATCTGAAGGAGAAAGTCATATTGCCTCATTCCCCACTCACTGGCAATTTCTATTAACGTTTAAGTAAAAACAATCACATGGATATTATATATCTAGAAAAGTGGATTTCAAGAAAGACGCAGTATATTTTCTGTCATGTCACTAGATGTTATGCTGTGGTGGTTCTGCTCTGATATGGCTGTCTCAGGCCAAGGAGTTGGACTTGATGACCCTTTTACAGATCCCTTTCAACTCAGAATATGCTGTGATTCTACCAAGGCTGCCCTTTGTGGAGACTACCATACTCGTTTATGATTGCCTAGTCATTATTTTGAATGTTATATATGAAAAACACTTTATTTAGTTTCCTGAAAATATGGCAGAAAAAAGCCTTTGTCCTTTGGAAGTATTTCTACATTTCTTTCATTGTGATCATTAGCACTAACTCTGAATCAAAAATTTAGCCTCCTTACTGAAGGTCGTTACAGTGCTCATTGTTAACTAAGCAGAACACAGACAAAACCACTAGATTTCTCATGCTGTATATTAAAAACCAAAAAGAACAAAAAGCCGAAAGTAATCCAAAACTTCCCAAAGATATCTTTTTGTAACAAAATATAAATTTGCATTACAAATGATCATATCTTACACAGTAATCATATCAGGAGTGTTTCAAAAAGCAAGTGCTAACAAGGGGAATTTAACCCATATAAGTTACAAAGCTTTGAGATCATATTTAAAACCATGCTTACAGTTAGGTAAATTACACCTTCTACGTCTTCTACAACTAAAGGCCTAAGTGTGGTCAGACAGTGGTGTGACAGCAATTTGCAGCAGTTACCTAGTGATACTGGTCTACACATCCCCTTTGTTCTCTAGCGCGAGTCTACCACTGTGTAGAAGTTCAATTTTATTTCCTGATGTATGGAGTGAAAATAAGAAATGCTTCTAATTTCAGGCATTTGTGAAATTTCCTCATCACTGAGAATTTACGGTAGTTTCTGAATGCAAAGTTTTAATAGCCTCTTTATTAATTGCTACTGGAAACAGTTGTTGAGGTGATTAATTTAAATAAGGCTGTTTAATTTTTCACAATATAGTCATCAAAAGTATACTACTTGGGTTATACACACAGTTTCTGCCCCTCAGGCACTGTGTTCTGTATACATGTTTGCTTATTACTGTTATTACTATACAAGTAAATGGTGTGATATACTTCAGTGATGAAGACCGTATCAGTGTTTTAATTTACCTCTATACTGTCACCTCTGTCACCCTCTTCTTCCACCCATTATACATTGCAAAACATGAGGGGAAAAAAAAGAAAAAGATATTTCAAATGTCACCTGTTCACAGATGCAATTAGCATTTAAAAGCTTAAAATCAATTTTCATTCAAATATGCCGCTTCCGTAGCCATGGTAACCACCTCATCAGCTTTATCTTCCAGCTTTAGAAGGTACTGCTGTGATACTTGGAGATGCTGTCATTCAGGATTTTTCATTTGGCTCTCTCTTCCTTTCCTTTCCTGCACAAAAGACACATCTGTGCTTGCTCATACCAAGTCTAGGATGTAAAACAGCAAGAGAAATACTGCAAAAGAATAAAGAAGAACACTTTACTGTTTCAGAGAGTACATCCGACATAGTAAATTAAAAATGATTTATGTGTCCTGCTTATATAAAAATGAACGAATGAACACCTAGTCATATGCACAAACGCATAGGTGCAGAATGCATTTAGCTAGTAGATGTCTTTTCTCTTCGGAGAAACACAGAGCCAGGTGTAGGCCAAAGACAGGCTCACTCAACTATCCAATTATCCTGCATTTAGCTAGGATATGCCCTGGCATTTAATTTTGAGAGAATAATATAGAATCTACTTTACTGTTAGTTATTTCCTAACACTAATTTAACAGAGCTTTTTTTTTTTGTTTCTGTCATCTTTATTATGCAACACATAGGCGAGAACAGGTCAGGTTAAGGCAGAGATATCTATCTTGGTACCGTATCATTTTTGTTGTCGTGGCTTTTATTTTCCTTGGCCTGCAATACACATTTGTTACTGGGAGCAAAACTGCCACAAATACAGAAAAAAATATGGATACTGCAATTCAAGTCTTTGCATTATAATATATATAATGTTATTACAGAGGATCTTCTCTCGCTGTGGTCATTCACAAGACTCAGCTGCTTTCACTTGTATTTCAGAAGCTGATGGATATTGGGATGCTACACACACACATCCCAGCCTGCCTCTGGCCATCTGCAAAGCTGCAAGAACATCTGGACATCTTTTTCAAGGCCATTTTTCACACACTGCATGCCCACAATGCACCAACCACAAGAACTCACACAAGCACACTTACCTCTAACCCCTGCCATTGCTCAGTAGCAGCACAGTTGGATATTTGAGAGGCTGCTCCTCCACCTGTGCTTTGCGTATGTGGATACAGACCACAAACCTGCATTTTGATAAATTCTTCTGTATGTCGTGGCTCTAGGTGGATGGTCAAAGCAGTTTCCATGTACGTTTTTATATTGTTCTGCACCTGAAAAATGTGGACAATTGTGGACAATAAAGAGGCATCTTCCATTAGCTGTTGGACACTAAAATGAGAACCTCCCAGTGCGAAATGCAACTAAACCACCTGTGCCAACTCTGTCTTCTTTGGGTGCTTAAAAGACATTGCCCTTGGTGGAAAATTCTGAAATTCTGGAAATACTTTGTGAACGTTTTGTATCTCTTGCATGTCCACGAAGTCCCTGAGCATAAGTTTTTGCCATCTCCTAACTCTCTGGAACTTAAGGGTTTCTAGTCATTGCCGAGGCAACTGAAAAGGCCTAGGCATTGAAAATTGCAGGCATGAAGATGGAAATAGATGATATGCTTCAGACCTACTTGGACATCCAATATCTTTCCTACAATACCCCAATAATAGCGGTGAAGACATTTGTTGCTTTTTTTCCCCCCCACTTAATCAAAATACTTTCATCCTTGTATTCCTCATCAATACAGTTATGTTGTTCTCTATCTGGTGAAATCAGAGTTCAGAAATGAAGGCAGCAGAGGCTGGAAACATCAAAGTTATTCTCTAGCCCAAAGTGGCCAAGAGTACTATCTGCTCGCTGCTTGCAGTAGACTTCTTCAGGACAGAATAATGTTAGTGAGCTGCGACCAAGCATATCCTAGATCACAGCTACAAGGCTGTACTGCCCACCCCCATTCAACCAGGCTGCATCTGCGTGCTCTCACCTGATCTCTGCACTTTTCAGGTATTTCTGCATGAAGGTCTTTCCCAGCTCCCCTCGCTCAGTGAACATCTTCCTGTGGGGCTGGCCTGCCTACATCAGGTTACCTCAGTGTACCCACAGATTGCTGTACAGCTTTCTGTAACAAAGGCATAAAGTAGGGACCACAAGTGTTATTTATTTTAGCAGAGCAGCGCCTGTATGCCCTAGTGGATCTGCAGCACTCAGCACATGGAGTCAGCTGTGATGCTGAGGCACTGCAGCAGTTCTACTGCATTTGAATCTTCAGTTTATTGCCCAACAAACCACAATTTACTGGGGATATACCTGTACTGAAGGATGAAGGAAGGGAAAGCTCTGGATCTGAACTTCCCCTGTTTTCTAGGGAGCACAGTTCATTGTTCTCTGTGCCAACTTTGAAACACAGTTTAAAAACACGTACATTTCTAAGTAAATTACTGATGATTCATAACTACTGGTGGACATGTCTCCTTCCTTAAAGTCAGAACCAAAATGCAACGTTCTTTTCTTTCATTTTCTGATTTCCCTTCAGTAAACATTTGGAATAAAAGACACGCTGATGAGAAGTCATTTCTTTTTTAAAATTGCCCCTCTCCTCGAAGCTCATCGTTGCCTTCGGAGGTAGTGAATGGTACTTACCTTCGTGAACCGGCAACCCAAGACGCAGGGAAACGCGCAGCCCCGGCCGCCGCTCCCTTACCGCTACCCGCACTCCCGTACCCGCCGTGGGTGCGGCGGGGCTGCCAGATCCCCCGGCGGCCCTGGGCGGGAGCAGGCCGCCTCTTGCCCCGCCTGTGCGGGGCGGTGCGGACCCGCGGCCGCCGCCCGCCGCAATCAGCACGGCGAGGGGCAGTCGCGGCGGCCGCGGGTGCCCGAGCCCCAGCGGAAGCCTGAGCCGAGCAGAGCACCTGCGGGTGACCGACGCCGGGCTCGGGCGGGCGGGGCTTGGGCTGCGGCGGAGCGGGGCTGCCTTCCCCGGGCGGGTCTGCCCGCCCCCGTGGGTGGTACCCAGCTGCTGCGGGGCGCCCTGTGCCCCAAGCAGCAGCGCGCAGACGGGCGGGTCAGTGCCTCAGCGGCTGCGGCACGGACCGACCGGCTGGACCGGCTCGCTAGGAGGAGAGGAGAAAAGTTTGAGCGGTGCGGTCCGGAGCGGAGCAGCGCGGGGCGAACTTGGGCTGAGTTCGGCGCGGCGGTGCGGCATCTCCGCGGGGCGCGGGGATGGAGCGGGACGCGGGCAGCGGCTGGCGGGGTGATGGGGCCAGGCTGGGCATGGGGCAGCTGGGTCGGGGGTCGGCCCTCCGGCACGAGTGGCGCACGATGCGATGCGATGATGCCGTTCCGCTGCCTTCGCTGTTTGATGTTTGTGTGGCAGGCTGGTGAGCGTAACTCTCAGGTGGAAAATAGAATATATCCACCGTGGTGCTTTCTTTTGCGGATGGAGAGTGTTTCTATGACATCTTAGCGCGGGTGCTGTTTGTAAAATCAGAAAAAAGCTGCAGGAACTTAGGAACTTTTATGTCGGAATCTCTGTGTTGCAGTTCTAACTCTCACTTTGAGAATACAAAGTCAGCATTTTGTATATTCTTCAATATTCAGCTTTTACGGTGAACGCCTTGAGTATGTGGCACAACACAGTGGTTTTACACTGTAATCAGAAGTTAACGATAGTCAATTTTGTATTTCGTGCTGTAGAAAATGCAATTTGCTATGCATAATGTGTATGTAACTAATTTCTACATTATATTCTTCGAATTAGGTAATCACAGTACCTGTTACATAATATCTTCTTTTTTCTTTCCTGTATCAAAAATGTTGTCTTTCCACTATCCTCCACTCTGACATACATGAATAGTCCTTCTCCTATTCTCAAAGTTTCAGCATCAACTCTGGCACAAACTTAGACTGTTTTGTTTAGCAGAATCTGTACGATGGGCGCTCTTAAAAAATGCATGCCAAAAAGTGTTCAGCTTCCTATTTTGATAGCTGAATGCGTGAGATTAATCAAAAGAAAATCAGAGGTGAATGAAACTCTTGCGTTATCTAGTCTGAACTAATGTCCTAGGTCTGGTCAGAAGTAAGCTGAATTCTTTGTGTGAACTTGAGTTGATTTTGCAGAAGAGTTAAAGAAGCTGTGTGTATCTCAGATCTTCATTTTGATCCCATTCCAACAATTTGGTGTGTTACCTACACATTAATGACTTGCTCTATGCGCGTGTAACATTTCAATTAATACTACTTCAGCTGCATAGAAGCCTGATGAGATGCTTGTTACACATTGATTGCTTTTTCATACATTACTGCCTCTGCGTTTGGGGAATTGGGCATTATGTGATCATGGAAGAAAGTAATTACTGAAGGTGATAACCTTTGGTGTAGCAATTAAAATAGTGGTTTCTTCATTTTTGTGCATCTAGAGACAGTTCTTCCTTTCCACTAGATTTTTTTTTTTTTTTTTTTGTCATCAACTGAGTCCTAACACTGAGCAGTGGCATAAAATGATCTGAGCACTGACAGACTTTTATCCTCAGGGTTAATTCTGAAACAAACACACTGTTGCTGTGTCTGAGGGGATGAGGCAGGGTGCTATGTTACAGTCAGTAATATTCTGCTTTAAATTCTAAATTTAACCAAGTCTATAAAAGCTTTTTTTCATGTATTTTTTTTTTTACTAATGTTAATAATACCTGTTTGCCCTTTTTAGTACGAATGAAGAAAATACTTCCTATGAAGAATAGAAGTACTTGGTGGAAGAACCCTTAAAGCACCTTTACCTTCAAAGCTGGAGAAAAGTATGAAGGAACAATCCATCTGACTCCCTCAGTGTCCCACACAGGACTCACAATGGCTCTTTGCAAAAAAACTGTTGGTAGTGTATTGGAAGAGTGGTGTTTGAAGGAACCACTGTTTGGTTGCAAACGGCACCAGAATGTTAGGAAAAAACTGAGACTGATAAGGATAATAGGGCTTCTTGTCAGTGTAGTGGCCATTAGTACTTTCTCTCTTTCAATTAGTGCCTTTTTCAAGATGGAAACACATGGCAAGGTGTTGGCCAGCAGCCTAGATAGCCAAAAGCTGGTGCATGGGCACCAAAGAACTCTGTTGGATTTCATGGAACAGAATGAAGGCAGCACTCCAGGTTCACCTACTTCTATGAAACATGAAGCTGAACATGACAATGCAACAGAAGAGCATTCCAAGGGAGAGTACCCAGAGGACCTTTTCTCTCTTGAAGAAAGAAGAAAGGGTGCAGTGATACTCCATGTAACTGGAATGATTTACATGTTCATAGCCTTAGCCATAGTCTGTGATGAGTTCTTTGTTCCTTCCTTGACTGTCATCACTGAAAAGCTGAGCATATCTGATGATGTGGCAGGGGCAACGTTCATGGCTGCTGGTGGCTCGGCCCCAGAACTCTTCACTTCTTTAATAGGAGTGTTTATATCCCACAGCAATGTCGGCATTGGAACAATAGTGGGATCTGCTGTGTTTAATATCCTCTTCGTGATTGGAATGTGTGCTTTATTTTCTAGAGAAATCTTGAATCTTACTTGGTGGCCACTCTTTCGAGATGTGTCCTTTTACATCATTGACTTGATCTTGCTAATCATCTTTTTTCTGGATAACTTAATCATGTGGTGGGAAAGCTTAACGCTCCTGACAGCATACTTTTGCTATGTGACTTTCATGAAGTTCAATGTTCAAGTAGAAGAATGGGTGAAAAAAATTTTAAACAGGAACAAGGTTGAGAAGGCTACTACAGGAGATGCTGAAGGAAAGGTTGGTCAATTTTTAATGATCATAAGTGTAATACTGCTGTTATCAGTGCCGAGTCCTTCTTTATTGTAAAGGACTTGAGTACAGTACAGTAATATAAAAGGTTCTATGTTTTGCTGAAAGACCTTTTTGTTTAATCAGACAAATAGGATTGAAAATACAAAACATGAAGCTGCTTTCTAGTAAATCAATAGCTTTTAGCTCCAGAATGATCCAAATTGCACAGAGAGCAAGACAAAATGCCAGTGGAATGACATAAACCTTTGTTCAGCATTTTGCAACATTGATGAGGTCTGAGATAGAATAGTTTTTGTTTTCCCTAAGCTTTTCGGTTCAGCAGTAACAATAGCTGTGGGGAATCTCATGACAAAATTTGGCTTTTTAAAGGCTGTTAATGCACTTCCTTCTTCAAAAAAAGCAATTGCACTGAGCAATATATAATATTTTTATAGATGTTTTTCATTTACTGACATTCATATCGTATATCAACATCCTGTTGTAATTAGTGACATCATATGAAAAAATTTCTCTGGAAAAACAGTGATCACACTGGCAAAACCCAGAGGTCCTCTGTTTAATTGGGATGGTTTTCCTCTCACAGTGTTTCAACTAAGCAAGCTAATTCTTGTCTTCAGACTTTGACATAAGTTTAAAAAAAAAAAAAAGAAAAAAGGAGGTTTTTGTGCAGTAGTGATCAGTGAATGTTCAGAAATTATCATCATCTCTTAAAAAGATCTCTTCTTAAAGCAGGCTTTATTTAAAGGACTCTTGAAGTGGAACCCCTACGTACTTATGTAGACACTATCTTAACTGAATGCTTGATAATGAAATCAAACTGTCTAGTTTTATTTGACAGTATAATTATTCATCAGATAAGTTTTTATTATCCAGTAATTACTCAGAGTATCGGGGAGCACTTCACTCATTTCTTTCTTTTCACAATGGCATATTAGTGCTTTTGAAGAGACACAACTCCATAAAAGTGTACAGGCATATAAACAGAATGACAGAAAGGCTGCATTCCTATAAAGAGAGAGGCTACCTGCCTGTGACTTACAGAATGCTGATGATTCTGCATGTATGCTCAACTTTGAAGAGAGGTACTGATATTTGAGCAGAACAAACAGGTGCTATCAGTTCTAGGACTGAAACCACAGAAAAATCCACCAAAACATAAAAACATAACATTCTGTCTTAAAAAAAGATATATATATATATATATATATATATATATATATATATATATATATATTCTAACCAAATTTAACACATGTACACTTTCTGGTAATTTCATCTTTTCCTCTTTGTTCCAATTCTTTTTGAAAATCAGCATGCTCATCTTTATCTTTCTCAAAATGCATAATTGGAATTTTAAAAGAAAATGAAGAGTGAACACCAACAGTTTGCTCTAATGAATGAAGTGCTTCTTTAACTGCATTAGTTGGGTTCCAGAAAAATGCATTCTTTCACAGTATGTTTTAAGTACTTCCACAGTCCGTGCTAGATGTGAGCAATAACAGGAAGAGAATATGTAGTATGAAGCAACTGTAAACAATTAAACCACCACCATCTATCCAGAAACTAGCTTTGCAGCACATGCGAATATATAATTGGTCTGAAACTAAAGTCAGAATGCAAATCAATTGCATTGGACTCTCTCTGCTTCAGGGTTGAGTGGAATAGCTACATAGAAGAGCATGGTAAGTGCTCAGTTATTTTCAGATGGATGGAAAACTAGATCCACACTAAACACTGAATAAATGCTTTAAGTACTCTGACTTTTAAAGAAAAGTCAAGTTCATTCAATTCTGAAGCACTCTCATGGTTTGAGGTATTCTCTGCTTTTTCTTAAAGTGTATTTGTATTACAGCTGCAGAAAAAATTAGGTGGGAATGAAAAATTAAAGAACCATACTCCTTCTGCCTATCCACTATCGATTCTGCTGTTGCTAAACTGGCAAGTGGTCAGCTAAAAAACGTGCTTGCTGTATTTATCCTTAAGACTTTATGCTGTAATCTGAAAGCAGCTCAGGAAAATCAAGAGTTCTAAATAAGGCAACATAAAGCTGGAAAGTTGAAGGGTTAGGTGGCTTAATAGCAAACAAGTACTGAAGAGTAAAAATCTGATGAGATGAAAAACCTTTGGAATACTAAAATGTATTTTGATGTTAATATTAGTGGTTTTATTGCCTCTTTCCTTGAGAGGTTGAAGAAAATTTCACGTTTTTAACAAGGACAGTACTTACTGTGAGAAAAGGTCATAGATATGGTTTTTCTGATTAGCTATCACTTGTTACGTATGCGTTCACTGGGTTGCAGAATGCACACATATCTCTAGATGTGTTCTAGATTCCTCTTATGTTTGAGAATTAAAGTGTTTGTGTTGTTTTTTTTTGTTTGTTTGTTTTGTTTCTTGATGAATTCTGTGAGTATTCAAGCTTAGCTACTTTCCTTAATGTTCTTTTGTTCTGAATGTCAGTTCCCTGTGAATGTGGACAGAGCATGTGAATTTCATCGTACTCACTATTTTCCTGCACGAACTTTTAACCAAATACAGTTTGGGTTCTTAAAAGATTACAAGTTTAGAGAAATCTTGTAACTTGATTTCTGACAACAGTTTGATGACACAGATGAGAACAGAGTATGTATGCTTTGTTTTGTTGGGTTTTGTCTTGTTTTGTGGTTGTTTTTTTTTTGTTGTTGTTGTTGTTTTTTTGCATTTAGCATTGTGTTGGTCTTTCTGCGCCAGGGTGCAGTTGGCAGGGTTTTGTCTGAGCTGTGGTTAGTCTCCTGCCCCATCCCACTGAGGAAGCCCAACAGCGATCTGTAAGGAGATCCAGAGATCACTGTGGCGAGGGTGGGAGAAGGAAGGAGGAAAGATTCAAAAGCAAGACACCATGAAAGGACAGGGTAAAAATCAGACAGATATGTTCTACAATTTAGAATGGTGCGTGCTGTGTGTCTCTGAAGAGTGTCACTGAGCTCTGTGGGATGAATTTGCCCAATAATTGGAGTTACGGTCCCACCACCAGTCACCTCCAAAAGTCCCTTCCAACCTAAGTTATATTATGGCACGGATTTAGGGTTGCTTGTAGTTATCCTACACAAGAACATACAATTCTTTCCTGGGAAGGAAGCTTTGGTGATAATTCTACATTCTCCTTGGTTGAGTGATGCTCTTTAAAAACACAAGGTTGAAACAATGTAAGGATCAGGAAGAAGGAAATTGAGAGATCTGAGGTACGAAATTAAGTTATAAAAATAAGACTTCTTGACCCTGTGGTAAAGGTTTTGGTCTGCTTTGGTAGTCCCTACTAGCAAAGGCATGTTGAGCAAATTAAGTCACAACAGAACATCATGTGAAATTCCATTTTTGGTTTTAAGTACTTTTTTTTTTTCCTTTCATGTAGCGTGGAGATCATTGCAGAAATACTTCAATCTGATCACTCAGTAAATAACTCAAACAGTTCTGTTTGGCAACTAGGAGAACTGAATGTGGGTGGAACAGAGATATTGTGCAGTGACATCTGTTTCACTGAGTGTACCATTTAAATAAGCAATCTATGGTATATAGAAGCCATCACAGGCTTTTTTTTTCTTTTTTTTTTTTACATTTACTTTTGGAAAATGAGATATTTTTACCAGCAAGACAAAGTTTGACATTAATTTTATTGCTATTTTCGTTGTTTTAAGAAACCTGAATAGCTTGTGTGTGATATTTCAAAATCCACGCTAATTCCGAGTGTTGCCACAATGTATTTAGTGGCAGTGTTTGCATTCTAAAGGAAGGCTGTTAGAGCTATTTTTAGGCAATTCTCTCCTTACTGGCTGCATTGGTGCCTGCCTGCATGCATGCAGGAAAATCTGGAGTCTGCAAAAGATCCGAGTTCATTGTAGTTGATGTGAACTCCTGAAGAGGTATTGTTTTTTAATTTTTTCTTCAGGACTTCTTGTTGAAACCTCAGACCCATTAGTTGTAACTGTATCTGTAGAATACCCTGTCTTCTCTGACCACCAACAAACTACTTCTTAAAGCAATGTTTCATAGGGAATTTGGATTTTTATTCTACAGACACTTCTCAGTTGGTCTACTGATGTACGTGCTTGCAATAGATGAATACAGAGCTACAAGTATCTGCGTCTTGTCTACTAATACATGAAAGACAGTTGAACTGTTTTATGTACATGGAACATCGACAGAGTTCTTTTACCTGTTTTATTCTGACAAAAGTGTAGTTGAGTGCTACCTTTTATTTGCTATTTGTTATCTTAAAAAATTTGGAGTTACTTCTGTGGTAACAGAATGTTAGTTTGTTAGTAGTAGCTCTTAACTTGCATTGAAAAGTAAGCCCTTGAAGCAGTTTAGTGTTATTACTGGTGAATCCAAACCTTGCTATGCTATATATGCAACGCTTAGTGCAGTGAAACTGCTACTATTTTCAGTTTACCTTAACACCTCTCAATATCTTATTGAAGATGAAGCAATGCTTATGGTGATTTTCACCACTTGAATCTCCTGGTTTTGTACGTATGTGTCCAGGTAAAGAGCAGAAAATGACAGTGTGGAAATGCAGTACAGGTTAAATGCTTTTAAATTACGGCAATCCAAAAAGATTGATTGAACAGCACTTTTTGTTTATGCTGGGAAAAGGAGGAGTAAAACTCTGCCACCTTTAACAGTAAGAGGAAAACATATCATAAATAAAAAAGCATATGTAATTAAAAGGAAGGCAAACGATACTTCTTAGAGGCTGCATAAAAGCAGCTGTCTTGGCAAACCTTCACCATGGAGTGTTTTGGAAGAACTCCAGATGTGACTAAATCTTCTGTCCTAGAAAGATGAACAAAGAGGCAGGAATCTGCAGTCTTAAGCTCAGGAAAGTTTATAAACTGGAGAGTTTGTTACTAAGACTGAGGTTGCTGGCATAGAATAAGTTCTGAACACCAGTGACTTTACAGTGGCCTTCGCCTTTCTCAGTGGTGATACTCCCAAGGCAGCCAGCAGTACATGGTCAGGGCCAGATGCCAAAAAATGAAGGTTGATGAAGTGCTTCTGTTCTGCTAATTTTCTGTGGTTTTGTTGTATTTTTTTTTTATCATGAGTTAATATTCCACTCTTAACTTTAAAGATATGGGAACAACCTCTTTTTGAGTCCTTTCTCTTTCTGATTTTTTTCTGAGAATTAAGGCATTTTGCTGCTGTAAAGTTAGAATAAGATTATAACTAATTTAAATTTGTTACTGTATAATACAAAGTACGTTTGTATTGAAGAAAGCGATAAAACAAAGCTGATGTGAAAGTGGAGAAGTGTAAGGATCAGATATGTGCCCTACTTGTCTGGTGCTTGTTGAAAGTCGGGTTTTTTAATCATAAAAATTAGAGGGAAAAAAAAATGAAAGCTTTTGACAGCTCCAACCAAAATTGGACAGTCTGGGTTCCTGTTCTCTGTTACTTCAGGCTGGATATTTGAATATTTTATGAAGATGATGTAAAGCAGTGTGGGATCTGGGCATTTCCCAAACTTTTAACCTGTAACTACAAGCAGCAAACATATAAAACAAGCGAGTGTGTTCTGGTAAGCAGGAATCAATAGAGCACTGGGATTTCAAAACTATAAATTTGAAGTATTTCAAAAAACTTCCCATGGTTCTTTCAGAAATTCAAAATCTAATTTTAGTCAGGAAGGCAGAGAAATACAGAAGCAAAGTTTGAAAGCTTACAGTTGAAAAGATCATATGAGCTGAATGAATACTGGAAGCGTTTTGTACAACTGGTGTATCACAGATGAGAGGATGTGTCAGAGAGGAGTAGAAAAAAAGTAGACAGACATAATACCAGTCACAACTGACTAAGGCACACATATCTATTTAGCAACCTTTGTTATTATCTATAAATGACACTTAAACATAATGAATAAGACTTCTTAATTTTTCCACAGTCATCTACAGTGTTAAACTACAAGGTATTCATTAGTGTGGTGTTAGTAATTCAGTAGAATAAAGAGCAGTATTTCCTTAGCCTTAGCCTAGATTAGCCATATTCTGTTGTATTTGAGACAGTTCTTATTTACATACTGCTGAAGTTAACGTCTGGGTTCAGTAAGCTTTGCAGCAGTAAGTGTGCTAAGGACAGAATTAGAGATTCCAGCTCTTTCTTGGAGCTGGTGGGCTTTCAGAACCTAAAATGACAAGACAGAGCAAAATGAGGTAATTGTAATTAAGAGATTAAGCATGGATCAGCTGTTCTTGTCACAAGGTAAGAGCTGGTCTAGAAAAATAAAGGTGTGTGTGTTTATGATATCAATCTAAAACCTCTCCTTAAATTCTTCCCTTCAAAATTTTCCCTTTTTCAGCACAAAGTTAAGCATACTTGCCTGAGAATTATCCTTACAGAATGCTTTGACTCTGTATTGTCCTAGCACAGACACAAAATGCTTCAACTGCTATAGAATTTATCTAAGCGCTGAAATGATAATCAGGCCTCCATCTCACTGGGTGCTTCGACTTCTGTATGAAATCATGGCTCCTCTTCTCAGTAGCTGATGGTGGAAAAAGATAAATGCCATTCAAAGTGCCTGGCAAGAAGGGTATGATTCATCATGTACATAATTTTATGCACACTGATACATGCTTTGCCTTTGATATAATTTCATACTGACAATTCTTTCCCATCATCAAAACTGTCACTGAGTTGCTGACTGGTTATTCCATATACCTGTCCAGGGGACAATTTAAAGAAATGATTTATTGTTCTATATGACCTAGAGATAGATCTTAGCAAGGGTCAGTCAAAATTGCATCTAATAAAAGGCAGCATCTTTTGTATACTGGGACCTAAGTCAAAACTGTGGGCTTCATGTTCTGTTTGCATTTTTGGGAGAACAGACAGTTTGGGTTAAACTTATTTTTGTGGTGAACTTGTGCGTTAAACGCTTGTATTGTTAAGCACAGGTCACTGTCAGTGACAAACTGAAAATCCTGAGTTAGAGCAGCACTACGGGATACTTTTGGCTAAAAGATTACATTTCACAGAAAAAAAAAATCACCGTACATTATCACATACTTCGTTATTTTGTATGCAACCTCCATTACTTTGAGGAAATAGTTACTATTTGCCATCACTGTTGATTCTTTGTTGGTTTACGTGCGTTCCTATCTGAAGAGAGGAAATGAAAAAATGCAGTCTTGGAAAACCAGTCGTTGTCTGACTGACAGTGTAGTTGAGCCCCACATCTTGGGAGGGCAATGAGAGTTTTAATATGTGATCATGTATTCGTTTCAACAGCAAGAGAAGGTTCGGAGCTCATGCTGCATCCAAAGCAGCTTTGCCTGGCTAACTACTCCCCTGCCCCTGTGAGCCGTGCCTCATTTTGGGCAATTTTTCTGTCCCTCATAGAGGCAATTTTATCAGGGCAGCTTAAAGTGTAGTTTCTGTTCAGTTACTGTATTTTGCAGTATTCCGTTACTATTTCATTACCCTCTGTGTCAGTGAAGTTGTATTCATTTACATGAATAGCCATAAATAGCAATGACCTTGCATGACTTTTTTAGGGTAAGTGTGTGAGAATAGGCTTAGAGGTGTACGCGTGGTGGTATTAACTCCCCTATAACATGCTACAGAAAGGAAAGACAGATTGCTGCAAAATAATTTCTTTTTCAAGGAAGAATAAAGATAGCAGGGAAGTCATACTGCATCCTCTGCTGACAATCATAAATTTTGCTCAGCGATTAATCCTGCTTTATCACCTCTTAACTGCTTACTGCTGAGAGTCTAGTCCAAAGTCAGTAGTATTACCAGTGACATTTATTGCATAACCAGCCAGTGTTAACTTTTCACCCTCTCACATTGCTGTAAAACTCCTCCAGCAGATACAGAGCACTAAGGGGAGGCGTGTCTGCTGTCACAGCCTGTGCTTCGTGACCTGCAGGGCACTGTTTGAGACCTGTCCACTTATATAGGCTTTTGCCTGAGGGAGGAGGATGAAGTCTGGGGGGTTTGTAAGGATAGAGGATGAGCACCACTTTGGGGATTAATAGAGTATTAATTTTGTTCTTTAATTAATCTGTGGTGCAAGCTTCTATCAAATTACCAAATCCTGTTTCTTTCTACAAGGCTGATTCCAGCAAAATCACTACGCTTTTGCTTGTCTAAAAGACAAACTCTAGAAACTGCTTTGTCCATGGGTAGAGAAAAGAAGTTATAAATATTCCATGTCATTGTTGCTATTTTTAAACCGGTTGCCTGAAGTTGTTTGGAAGCGTGCTATACAGAAGCTAATGTTTGTATGATTTTATTGCTAGTTCAATATTCTTTCAGTGCTGCTTTATTCTTAATATTTGTTTTATTTATCTGTTACACTTTTGCTTTAATTTAGAATGTTTCTGGACAGAAGCATGTCCTGTTGGAAGGCTTCACCTTGGCTGGGTGTTGGAATGCCACAGTGATGTAAATAGTTATGGAAGTACTCTGAAAAGTTTGGATTAGAAAGAAGTTATTTCCTCTCTGTATTGATTACCATGATATTAAGTACTCCCCTTCAGGATGAGCTTTTGACACATATGCAACTTTGAAACAGGCACAGCTAGTTTCTTTCCAGTGATTTTCAAATCATATAATGAGAAATGCTATGTAGACCACATCAAAGGCCAATGATATACAATACAGATCCATAGAATGGTGTTTTGCGTGCTTCTTACATCATTTCACTAGTTCTCTGCCTGATATCCCATTTCCATAATACTTAACTCAGATATTTAAAATTTCTGAGAAGCACATTTCTCATTTTTCTTCCCCACATTAGCTATGCAGAGAAATGTCTGTATTTACTTCTTAAATTTGGACTCCTTCCAAGCAGCAAGTCACTCCTGCCCAAGGCTGAAGATATGGAAATACCGAGTGGTTTGAGTTGGAAGAGACCTTAAATTTCCATCCAGTTCATCCATTACAAATATATTAGCAACTATTTTCCTGATTATATTGCTTAGCCTCCGAAATCATGCAACCTCTTTCTTCACATCAAGGGCCATGATAAATAAATGCTAATTTTTAATCTCATATGCAGATACACATAAACAAATACAGGCTCCTATCTTAAAGTAACGGCAAAGGGCTCAGTAAGAGGCATGAATTGCAAACTCATGTTTTTCCCTTGGCTTTAAGGGTGGAGATGTGGATCTTTCTTTCATTTAATCTTCTTAGAAACCTGTGGCTTTCAGGCCTTGTAGAACATTTTGCAGTGAGCTGTAGGAATTCTGCTTGCTAGACTGGATTACTGTCTACAGGAAAAATAATGGTCAGCATATTGACTACAAAATGGTCTTGAGGCAAGGCAGAACATAGAGCATCTGGGAAGAGGTGGAAGCTAGCAAACAAAGCATATATAAGGCTCTTCTTTAGTGGTATACTATTTTTGAAGAATTGATGAAATTAGTAGCAGCCTTTTTTTCTCCAAATTTTAAAGATAATTGATTGCTTGCTTGAGAATTCTCGTTGTTAACATTGATGTCTCCCCTCAAAAAAGTTAGAAGAAATATTATGGCAAAAAGTGAAATTGCTCTGGAACAAACCTGTAAGTATAGATCTTTATGACTGCTAGATGTGGGGGATTTTTGTTCCTTTGTGAAAAGGAAAGGGCTATCCTGAGTACAAAATACTTTTGAAGTCAATGGCAAGTTTTGCTGTTGATTTTGATGGATGTAAAATTAAGCCCAAAAGTCAGGACATGGGGAATTATGGTCTTACTGCTTCTCTGATCCCTGTGTGCCACTGCATAATTCCAAGCCTCGGAGCTGCTTTCTTCAATATTAAATCATCCCTAACAAATAATGTCTTTTGGGCTCAGAGCAAGGAAAACAAGTTGTATCAGCTTTCTGTGCCCCTGGACTTAGACTGGAAAAGGGCATTCAGTGTTCCACAGTCTGATCTGTCCCATCATGTGGGTAGTTCTTGGATTATCAAAAGATTTCAAAGCAATTATTATATTGCTGTTGGGCCAAGATAGTCTAGCTGTTAAATGGCAATACCTTAGGATCTGGAGCTGTTTTCTTCATCTCATTTCTCCTTCATCTGTTTTGAAGCAGTGCAGAAACATAACTCAAAAAAGCCGATTTTTAAAGCACTCATTTATTAGCAGCCAGGAATGGTATTCTGGAAGATGAAGATACATTCCGAGATACAAAAATACTGTTATGAATAACTATTGTTTCCTACAGATTTGCCTCTATCAGTTTCAAATATGCATCACTTGAAAGTGAATGTGCATGTTTTCTGTATATTGTTGTTATTGGATTACACTGTCAGAAGAAGTTATACACTTAAGTTGTTTTCTAGAATAATGACATGAAAAATATAATTCTGGATGTAGCACAAGGGGTAGGCTTCTTGTAGTCTTTCTGCCTCATATTTTAAATTCCTATTATGATGCTAAAGGTATAAAATACTAAGCAAAAATTCATTTTGAATTGTATTTCTAGATATTCTAAGTTAATTTAGCCTCAAATATCTACATTTTTGAATAGTGCTTTTATGAGTATGCTTGTCTAGTGGTAGGTCTTCAAATGAAATCTCCTAACTCTACCTGCAAATGCTTAAGTGCTTTGATTTCTTAATAAATCCACATTAGTAGAGAAAGCTTAGCTTTACTTTTACGTAAGTATTTGAACACAAAGTGGCTGACAAATCTGGGGCTTGCAAGGCTCTGTAACAGATGTCTTCACATCAGCTCAGATATGCCTACTTGCAGACTCTTCTCAAACACCTCAGGTTTAGAGACCACTGTTGCTGTCATCATTTTTAGGAGTCATCTTTTCAGTGAGACGACTGAGTATGCATCAAGTCAGTTACTTACTTTTTGAAATGAATGGAAACTTTCTGCTCTGCAGTTAGTTAAGTGTGATGCATGGAGCACATTTTTTGTGAACTGTACACTGTAAGGGAACTGTCCTCTAAACTATAGAGAAATATTATGTAAAAATTAAAAATGCAGACTAATTTTTAGATTTATTTATCTGCATTCAAAACTGCCAGTAAGAATTTCAAGACAGTAGATACTGGTGGGGCCCAGCTAATATTCTCAGATTTATCCCGCTTATTCTTGCTGCCTGATCTACAAATATAGTCTTCTCAGGTAACTTCTGTCATCAGTGCAGAGAACTGGGCATTTTACAAGTGTGACTTGGATCTTAATTACAAGGATTAATCGTCTGTTGACCTGAAATTTAGTAAATGAATCTGCAACATTGCCTACAGCAATAGGCCAGTAAAGTCTGAAAAGTCATATCCTGTGATTTTGTAGCAAGAGCCTGACTACATACCAGGGTGTCCCCTTTTTTAACACCTGAAGTTGCACCTGTTCCTCGTGAGGGTGACAGCCTGATGTCATTCTGCACGGGGTCACCTTTCAGATAGGAGTTATGCAAAATTACTGTTTTTCTCTGCCACTAAGCAAAATAAAATGCTTGAACAGGTGTTCATTAATTCTATGAATGTTTCATTTGCTCCTTTAGACACTGGCCTCTATGTAGGTGTCACATGTGGTCCCAAGGAGGTGCATGTGGCAAATAAGCTATTAAGAGAGTCTTACTGTTATTTATAGAAAAGTCACTGGCACTGCAGCCACAGAGACTGTTAACATGTATGATTCATAGCAGATTTTTCTGGATCATCTTCTCGATAAGATGTGATGTAATTTTAGCTTTCAGAGTATTACAGTATTGGTTGAATTCACTTTTGTTGCTTTGCATTAGTCTTTAACGCAGATGACTGAACATTTACAATGAATGAATTAAATTGTATATGGCTCCTAAAATAACAAGAAACTCCTTGTTAGCAGGATTCTGCAACTCCTGCCTCCAAAGGGAAAAAGAGTGTTAATTATGAAAATTTCAATTACATTGTTCTTGCTCCATCTGCTTTTCATTGCTTTTGGAAATTTGTTCTTCACAATTAATTGCTAATTGATGTTTTCAAACATGTTACAATATAGTGAGGGATTAGAGCCCCATAAAGAATCACACGTGCAAACAGTCCCTTAACAAAGGGATACAGCACTGCAGTCATTACTCTTTCAGACTTGCTGGTTGACCACGAGAAGGTTGTTTTATTCACTATGGCTCAGATTTACTTAGATTTGTGAAACAGTACACCTGTCTTCTTTGTTTCTGGAAAAATCACCTGAATGTCCTTGGGTGTAATAAGCATTAAAATCATCAGTGTTATGACATCAGTGCATTATCTGTGTGTTAAAGTTGTAGTGTCTTGACCACCAGCCTGTTATTTTTGGCATGATCACTGGCTTTTCAAGGTGGTGATTATAGTGCCATCATGTATCAGTATAAGGATATAGGAGTAAGGTGTAAGGGTAGGAAGTAGGTAATGAGTAAACAGGTATTTTTAGAAGGCAAAATTCTTCCCTTTACATAAAGGGTTTGATGCCATATCTCATTCTTTTGCGTATAGTTATCCTTATGCATAACTAAAAATTTTGAACCATATATACCCCTATCCATTTGCCATGAAAACCTGAAATCTACTGTTAGGCATCCATCTGAGATGGATGAGGGTGTTGGTGTGCAGAGGGTCAACAAATGCCTAAGCCTCAGTTAGCACTCTCCACTTCTTTAAGGGCTGTCACTGGATGCAGTTTGGTCACCAAATCCCTGGCAGGAGACAGAGAATAACTCAAACTAGCAGATTGTGTACTCGGAATCATAACTGTTTCCCAACATCTTAACATTTTAGTTTTTATGTAGTTCAGTTGTCAGCAGTTGAAACTGTTGTGTCACTGCCTCCCAAGGTAGGGTCCAAGAAGCACTTGCTGGTAGCCCCTGAAAGACCACACAGAAAATGACTGTCTGACACCAAGAGCAAGAAAGAGTCTGTTCCTTCAGCTCCAGTCATCAGCCAAGGACTGTATGTTGCACAGAGCTGACCAACTGCATGGAACTGTCTTTCTTTGTGATAGCTGTGTATCACCACTGTTGATGAGTGTTGGATATATTCAGAGTGCTAAAACAACTTTATCTAGTCACAGCTTTCTCTGTGCAGAAAATGATGATCATTAAGATGTTGCTTGGCACTTAACGTTGTGAAAAGAGAATCAGGACTTTATTGTTTTTGATGATATCCTGTATCTTGCTGATTACTTGTACTGCTCCTTATCAACAACTTAGCAGAGGGAATTCTCCTGGTAACATGTTTTATTCTAGACCTGAAAACAAAAATATTGCTGTAGGATGTGGGCTGTGCTCTTGATATAAGAAACTTACTTAACATTGTGAAGCTACAGAGTGAGTTTTAAACCTCTGTGTTGAGGAGAATTACTGACTTCTGTGAACAGAAAGATGTGCAGAATATATATGTGTTTATGAATTTTATCTTCAATAAAAAGCAGCACTGCTTCTTTTCGAGAAATTCTGCTTATTCAGTGTGCATCTAAAATATGGTTCTAGTTTAGACAAAGGTGTATGTCTAGTGGGTGATTTTGCTGCTTGTGAAAGGCATAAAAATGTAAAGAAATATAGGAAAAAATATGATTGCACTATGTGCTGACAGTGTTGCTCTCATGGCCCTGGTTCGTGCCACCTGGGCATTCTATGTCCAGAGAAGCACAAAGTCTCCAAACTGTAGTTGTGGCGAAAAGGTTTAATTGAGATCAGAAAGTAAGATTAGATATGGTACTGAAAAGTTAGGCTTCCTTATCAACAGAAACAGGCATCTTTCTGATGTTTTCCAATCTTTTTCTTTAAAAAGGTTACTAGCATCTCCAGCACAGCGTGTATGCTGATGATACATTTATCATAAAGTAGACTTACGGTAATGCTGCTATCGTGTAAATGCCAGTGATGATGTAGGAGCAGTGTTTGTGATTCACTGAAGGCAGTTCCAATCGTTTGGGGACTTTTTGTGGTAATTAACTATTCCTACCACATTCTTAAAAGTTCATGGCTTGATTTTCCTCACTGTTCACCATTTCTGAGTGTGTTGGTGTATAAAATGTAGTTCACAGGGATGTTATATTTGAACAGAGAAAAAAAAATAACACAAGCTTAAAGGATTAGAAAGTCTAAGTTACAGCTATAAGTTACTCTTCTAACAGTTAATGGAATTAATGGTGACTCATTTATCACAAATTTGTGGATTTAGTAGTGGATCACAAATTAGTAGCTACAGAAATCAGAAGTAGTCTGATATTATAAACGACATGAAATATAGGTATCAAGATCCCAGGCCATTTCTAAGTATCATGCCTGCTAGGAGACATAAGCTTTATATTTCTGCTCATGTCATTAAAAGAAGAGCTGAGAACAGTCAAGAGAAAGATTCAAATACCAACTATCACTGTCACATGCAGTGATTTGCTGATAGGTGTGCAGATGGATTTAAATTGGGCCAGAGTTGCAGCTTGGATATAGAAGATCTCTGTCAGTATAACTGAGAAAAGTACATATTTACAGTATTCCTAGAGCGTTTCCTCTGTGTAATGACAGCAGAGGGTTTCCACTTATCAAAGAGAAGAAATCAGCATAGCCAAATCTGTGTACGTTCCTGCTGTGATGTGTTCCAATTACAGGTACATGCTAGTTCTTGAGCAAAGAGAGCTATAAATAACAGAACAGACCCTTCCCTTTATTTTTAACGTGTATTTGAATCTACAAAAGAGCTTCTCAGTGGATGGCTTCTCTAGAAGAATTTAATAGGGTTAGGGAGACTACAACAGAGATACTAGTTATCTCACTTGCCCCCAAATAAATGTAATGCTACACCAATAACAGTACTGCCTGTTCTTCCATGATTAAAAACTTTTTGTGTGTATTAAGAGACTGAAATCAGAAAGACAATGTGTAATAGTGCCATCTGGTGACCTTCTTTCAGAACATGGAGTAAAAATAAGTGATTCAACAGACATTTTGCTTGGAAACACAAAAAACCTTTAAACTTATTTTATCTTTTTTTTTTTTTTTTAGATACAAGGTTCTTCAAAGTTTAGACCTATTAAGAAATAATATGGTTTAACCCATTTGTGGTGGCAGAAAGTATGCTATTCCTATGCTAATGTGAAATGCTGGAGGGTGTTTGGTTTCCTGATGGTACACTGGAGAAAAATAGAGCAATTTTTACATATAATGATAGCCATATGCAGCTTCTTGCTTCAGCTGAGAACAGCACTACCCAGACCATTCCATGATGAAATTAGATTTGTGTTATTATTAAAACACTATCTCCAGCCAGTGGGCTGACACATGCTGTAGCACTCCAGTCTTGCTTCTGTTGATTAGAGCTGTCTTGTCATGACACTTGTGGTAGGGACTGATCTCCTTGGGAGCAGCAGATTTGCCACACTACTACAAGCCATAGCACACAGTCACCTGCTTGATCCTTAGCTAGTGAGGCTTAAGATCCTGTTCAGATTCTCTGCTGAGAAGAGCAATCAAATGCAAATCCAGGTTCCTAGCCTTGCACAGGAAGAATTTGGAAGTCTGTCTTGGTGTCCTGGTTGTGCCTACTCAAAGGACAGTCGAGAAACCTGCTAATATATCTTTGTCAACAGCAGAGAGGATAAATAAAGATCTTAAACATTTTCTCCAGATAAGTTTCCCACTTTTTCCGCCTTCTCATTTTTAAAGATGGAGAAAGGGAAGTATGGTTGTTTTGCCATACACTGTAGTTATGGCAAAATATCGTATTGCATTTCCTTCCTGGTATCTATATCCATTTACAAGAAGGGAATGTGATTACTTCACCAGACTGTGTAGATTAATAGTTATTCAGACTTCAGGCTAGAAGGTAATAAATGCCAGCAGAGACCAGTCATCTTGTACCTCATGTACAGTGATGCTAAAGTTGATGTAAAGGCCCAGACGTAAGTGGGATGATTCTCAGTAAGTTAACAAATTTGCAGATACAAACACACTTCATAAAAGAATAAATAGGTAATTTTAATAGGCAGACTATAATCATAAATACTATGATTTTAGTTTTCAACAGTAGTAAAAACAAATAATGCAGGCATAAACTTATAAAATTGTTTTGAACTTTAAGACTTTAAATTCTGGAAGTCAGGCATCTGAGCTACGTCCTGGGAGCTTGAAAGACAAGACTGTTGTAGTTTCAGGTTTTAGCTTTCTTTTGTATCTTAAGGGTCTTCAGATATATTGCCCCTCTGAGCCCAGACAACAGAATGAATCTTATTGAAATAAAAAGCTTTAACTAAAATACTTCTAATGAGGCTGTGCATTTAAGGTCAAGCTATGGCTGAATCTCTGACAGCGCCTCTTGAGTGTCTGCTTCAGTCAGAGTCATCTACCACAGGATGCACAGGACCATTTCTGGCGGGATTTGAATATCGCCAAAGGGGAGGAATCCATACTGTTCCACTGTCTGACCATCCTCACATTAAAAAGAATTAAAAAAAAAAATTCCTAAAGCTGAGGAGAAATTATTGTATTTCAATCTATGCCCTTGCTGCTGCTGCATTTTTTTTCCCCCATGAATGAACTCTGGAATGAAGCCTCTTTCCTGAGGCTGATAATGCTTGATGTATTAGGTCATTATTGGAGACTTCATCATATCAAATTATGAATATTCTGTGGGCTGAGAACCCAATTAAGTTTATACATACCCTTGTTCCCTGTCCTGTGCCTGCTGAGTGGGACTAGTTAAAAAACTGCCACATTTTTTTTGCTCCTCAAATGAAAAGGAAGCAGAAAATAAAATTAAGCTGAGTCACACGTAGAATTCTTCAGTCAAGGTGGTAAAATTTCATGCTGGTAACCTCAGAGGACAGATTTTAGCTGCTCTTCTTTCTTTCTTCTTTTTTTCTTTTTGGTACTTTAGGGGTGATTATAGACAGAGAGAGTCCAAATTTTTGCATGGGCAGATAGTGATAGGACAAGGGAGAATGGCTTTAAACTAAAAGAATATTCGGGTTAAATGTTAAGATGAAATTATTTACTCAGAGGGCAGTGAGGCAGTGGCACAGGCTGCCCAGAGAAGCTGTGGGTGCCCCATGCCTGGAGATGTTCAAGGCCAGGTTGGATGGGGCCCTGGGCAGCCTGACCTGGAGCATGGCAGCCCTGCCCATGGCAGGGGGATGGAAATGAATGGTCTCTAAGGTCCCTTCCAACCCAAGCCATTCTATGATCCCATTATTTTCAGTAAGAATGAGCAATGAGTACTTTTTTTGCTGTGTATTACATGTTATCAACATTCTTGTCTCAAAAGAATGTTTTTGATTTTTGCAGAATAAATTCCTTCTGATGCATTTCAGCTTAAATAACTGTTCAGAAAGAAAAAGCTTGCTTTGTACATCATTAGGTTTAAGAGAATGACATGTAGAGTTGCTTTAACACTGGACTTCTGGAGTCCCAGCTGCCTATTTATAATACTTTAGAGAAAACACATAAAAAGGCCATATGGAGAGGAGATAAAGGAACTAATTTACTGATTTCCATGAGGAGTGTGATATAAACCAGAGGAGAACAAGGTCTCCTTCTGGTGCACATAAAGTTTGAGTGAGTATGGAATATGGCACTTTCCTTAATGGGCCACAAAATAGAGGAAGTTCGTTGAAAATACTTAAAATATATCATTTTTTAACAAAACAAACTAGACCCTTCAGGAGAGCTTGCTGGAGAAGCAGTCAGTAGTGCAAAGCTGCCAGAAAAGATTTTGTCCAAGATAGCAGTAAGCAAGGTGTTCTTAAGCAGCGCTAATACCCAGTTCTGGAGAGGTGGCATACATTATAGAAATCCTTTAATCTCTGATTTCTTTCGGTGCACGAACCTGATATTAAGTGTCCTTGGGATTATAAAGAAACAAGGTTAATAAGGACAAAAGCTACTTTTATTTTATGTCTGATTGTGTCTAAAACCCAGCAACATTTCTGACATTTTGCTTTCTTAATTATAGACTCATTTTTTTAAAGGCTGCTGACACAAATGGAAAGTCTTTTGAGGAGTTTTGGTATCTATTAGTTAGCAGGGCAGGTACATCACAATAAGAGTTTTTAATCTGCCAGCAGAAACAGACAGCTGCACTCAGTCACTTGTTGTCTGTTAAGAACTTGATTTTTGCAGTAGGCACATGTAGGTTTGGCATATTCGTTTTGTTGTAGCTTGATTTCTATGAAGCTTCTTGTTTACAAGGTGAAAAGCAAATTGTGTAACATTTTTATTTACGCATATGAATACAGTAAATCAATTATTCCAATGAAACATAAGAAAATAAGGATTTTGTGAGAAAAACTTAAAGCTGCGTGAGAAATATTTATACTCAATAAAAATAGTTAATATCTTGCTTCTGGAAATGTACCATATTACCTGGGAGAGAACAGATGAAACAACGGTGTGTTAAGATTCCAGGAATTGTTTCTACTAATTACTCTTCCTGCTCTGAATTCTTACAGCGAAACACACCAATCTCTGCTGAGCTTCTGTTCAGGTGCAACATAAAGAAAATCAAAATATTTTTTTTTATTGCTTTACATTGCCATAATGAGCTGATGACACTAACTTGTCACCACAGAAGTCAAAAGCCTTTTCTGTGAGCAATCTCTGAAGTACTAAGTAGGAATACACAAATGGATACGTTTACCAGAGGAGTGATGTCTCATTGATAACTTGGATTTTCAAAGAACTCTCCACAGCATTAAAATTCAGTTGTCTCCTCCATTTTTTTTTATTTTTTTATTTTTTTGCTGGAATTACTAGTAGAAGAGCTTGTTTCTGAGCTTCTTTTTTTTTGGTTCATTTTTTCTCTCATGAATTGAAAATATGTTTATTATCACCTTTGCCAGCTGTTTCTTCCTCAACATATATTGTGTGGCTCACAGATTTTTATTTTTTTTTTTCCTCTCAGAATGAAAAAAAAACAACCACCTTTACATTTGTCTACAATTACAGTAGCATTTTCATTTATGGGATGTAGGGTGGGCAGTCATGAAATTCTTGAAAGGTCACATCAGCATGCTTGCACTTAGAATGAGGTGAGATTTGTCTGAAATAAGACTCCTACACTGTAAGTATTGTCGTCAGATTCTCTCTATAGTCCAAGGAGAGAAGTAAATAAATTTACTGTGGATATCTAAGATAAAAAATTCTGCTTTGTGCCCTGGTAATGCTTTTCTTCCTTCATTATGTGCAGGAGAAAACTGTCAAATTAGATCAGAGGCAAATTGCTATACTTGGACAAATGCAGCCCATCTCTGTGAAATGATCATAGGTATTTTAAATGCTTAACTTCCTGTAAAGAATGAGATTTCAATCAATTTCTGATAGTTTCCCAACAAATTCACCAGGAATTGGCTAAAGCAAAGTAATCAGTTAAGCAGCCTCAGCATCAAATGCTTTCCTTTCAATTATTAGGCTATGTATGACTTAGATTATAAACATGAAGAGCTTTTAGAGTCATAGCACCACTGATGTTGGAAAATACCTTCAAGATTATTATCAGGTCTAGCAACCAACCTGGCCTCTTGACTCCATCAGTAAACCATGTCTGTTTGTGCCATGTCCACATCTCTAAATATACATACCTCCAGGGATGGCAAGTACACCACTTCCCTGAGCAGCAACCCACCTTTTTGATTTGTTCACTATTCCAGTAAGACTCATTGCATATGGCAGTACAAATAGTCCTCAGGTGAATGATCAATTTTGCTAATATGAGATTGACCTTTGCCTGTAAGCCTTTAGCTAGCAACAAGGTTGGATAGGTAAAATGTAGTCTTCTACCTAATATATGGCAAGTATGAGGAGGACACTGATATGAAGCCTTAGAGCATGCTGAATTTCAGTTATTTCAAGGAACTGGTGATTATCTTCAGTATCCAGCATTCAGAGTTACAAGCACTTCAAATGCTACTCCCTCCATTCTGCAACAGAAAGCACATCACCACATCAGGAGGAATAGAAGAGCTTAAAACAACTGAATTATAATGAGTGACTGCCAAATGTACTGTAAATTATCAAAAGGGGAAGGAGAGAAAGTAGAGAAGAGTTAGCAGACAATGCAGTATTGCTGTTTTCTATCTACAATTAACAGATGATAGAAAATATCCTAAATCTTTAGAAAAATAGGGATAGTTTGCCAAAGAGTTAAACAAGATGTATTGCTATTGACAAGAAAAAGGGTTAATTACAGTTTTCAGTGGGTTACATAGAAATAGGGAGAAACAGGCAATGGCTACTGTGGGCTTGGCTGAAATAGACACACAGTTTACTTATTTCAGCTTTTTCTACTAACTGCTTTATGCCCATGTGCTAAACATAGAAGTATTTATGATAAATCCTCTTAAGATACAGCAGCACTAAAACTTCCTTAGGAATCACAGCATGCTCCCTTACCTTTAGGACATGGCACAGAGGGCAGTGAAAGCTGTAGTTCTCTCATGTCTGTCGCACAACATACAATGTGCTGTAGCGGCATTAGGGATCTGCAGTGGCTACTGCGGCACTGAAGTATTGTTTGCATTCAGTAATCAAGGGGAAGTTTTAAAGCAGCTGGCTAGTTTAAATGTGCTGAGATTTAGATTTTTTTCTTGTGAGGAGATTTATCTGTGTGAGAGTCCTCACTGAATGGCAATTTACTAGGCACTCTGCTTAAAGTATAGTGGGACTTGGTAGGGCTGTGTGGGGTTGTTATTCAACAATAGCAGAGAAACACAGCTTTTCTACCACACACTGTCATATTATGGACTGTGGAGAAAGAGCACTTTGCAACTAGGCCTGCTTGATGTTTGTAAGACCAATCCCTTCTACTTTGCTGGACTGCACAGCCGAAGGCAGGTTGCTTCATGCTGATGGGTAGTATGGGGTTATTAAACTGAGTCATTTCTGCTGTAGAAGAATGCTTCTTCAGTGAGCTTCATTGAGCTATGTCTAAGTAGTATCTGACTGAAAATATTTAGGGAAAATGCATTCCTGGACAAGAAGTAAATACTGCTGTGTTAGGAGTTTATTTCTTCTTTCATGAAAGCGTTCAAAAATCTGTGAAGAAGGCTCTTACAAATCCCACTGACTATCTGATGGTTCTTTGAGTGGCAGATAGTCCTTCTGTCCTCACAGGCAAAGAGTGGTCTCTCATCCTGCATACAGAGATCTGATAAGCAAACAGAGAAATTCAAAGTAATACTACAGATCCTTTCATTTATGACCCTATCACTCACAGTCACTCCTAAACTTTAATCTTTTTGGGTTCTTATAGTAAGCTATTAAGACTTGTATATGATAGCTAAGGCTCAGTGTGAAGAAAAGTGTAACAGCAAAGCCAACTTTATTTTTCGAGGTTCGCAGGGAATCCACCTCCCTTAATAAAAAAAAAAAAAAAAAAAAAAACAAAAAGAAAAAAACCAACCCAAAACAAAAAAAAAAAAAAAAAAAAAAAAGCACATTGTTTCCAAAGAGAATGTATTTGAATCCTGAAATCAAGAGTGAATAAATAGTGAGGGCATGGAGCACATGAACTTCCTCAGAGTCATATTCTGTAGTAAACAACATAATAAATGAAGCTAGACTTCCCTTACTTATAAATAGAAGATTTCTCAGAATGCTAGTTCTTGTGTGGGAATTTAGAGGATTAGTTTTACGGAAGTTGTTCTGTAAAGCACATCACTAAAGCTGTGTGTTTTTTGAGAAAGCGCTAGACAAGGGAACTGGAACCTCTGAACTCAAGAATAGCACTGGATGTTGATGTTTTATTCTATGAATCCTTTCAAGCAAGAAAGAAGTGGGATAAGCCTATTCCTGATTCAAAGTTACTTATCTTTGAAGTTTTACTGAATGAAGGGTAGTACTTCCACAGTGCCTTTGCTCACAGGCTGGGGGTTCAGCCCAGCCACCAATATTTTAATTAGTCCTCAGATGTAATGCCATCTTATTCTATTGAAAAAATTAAGAAACTATGATGCATAGCAGATAAATAACTTTAAGGAAGCTAGCCACCAGTGATAATGCTTCTTTTGTCACATTAAAAGTTTAGAAAGCCTAGTCATTAGTTGAAGTGTCTGCATGTCAGCTAGAAATTAGAGTAGCACAGTTTTATTAACCAGCAAGTATCTACATATCTATCAGGTACCTGCTGGTTAAGAAAACAATTCAGCATGGCAAAGGGAGAGAAAATCACATTTCATGAAGTGTTCAGTTCTGAGCAGATCACTAGGTCTTGGTAATTCAGGTCTAAGATGTCTTTCAAATGATGTCCATGTCTTCCTGTAGAAACACCACTTCTTTCAGCCATCCAGAGGGAAACATAAATACTTTGTTTAGTATTATTTTTTCTTCACTTTAGGCAATGATTGTGATCTTACACAGACCTAACATTCAGCAGTGCTTTTATGTAAATTGTGTTATACCCATTTAGCTGAGTGGAGCTTGGTTACGCAACTTGAAGCCTCGTTTCCAGGTGTTGTAACGCTCGCAGTGACAGCATAGTATCATTATAACTTGGAATGGAATTGTTGCACCAAGAGGAACAGCTCCTTGGTTTTAAGCATAAGTCTATGTTTGGCGTGGGTCGTTTTTTGACAAAGTCAATCAACGGTTGAATTGCTATTGAGCCTCTCAATAGAAACAGTGAAGTTCTTAATTATCATGTTACTCTTGTTATAGTTGAAATGATCAGTATTTCATTTGGATCCCACAGTGGTTTTAGCCATCAGATACTCTGAGTTGTAAATCAACAAGAGCGTGATGATTCCTTTATATTCATAAGCTGATCTTTCCCATCATATTTAGGTAAATAGTGCTTGACTACTTAGAATGAATTTTTGAATGATAAGAGTCTATTGTTAAGAGAGTTAATTAGGTAGAAATGGTTACATTTCACTGAATAGAGTTTAGGTGCCTAAGTCTAGAATTTGGCAATTTTTAAAGTGTTTGTTAATCTTGGAAGTACCTAGTGGCAGTGTTATTGAACTGTGGTTCTGCACAGGTTTGTAACTACTTTCTTGGTAGTGTTCGTGGCTGAGCTGTTAGCACACATGCCTAGTCACAATGCAGAAACTCAGCCACCCTGTGAAATAGGGCCTGAAGCATGTCCTTATGGGAGTGTCTTATCAGCTAGACAATACACACACACACAAGAGCACTCACAAAACAAAACAACTCAGAGATTTTCAAGATCCAGCTGGACGTTGCCTGAGCATCATGGGCTTATGACCATGACTAAACATGGCTTGGTCTAGAGGCCTACCTAGATCCCTTCCAGCCTGAATCACTCCGTAACACCTTTACAATTCTGTGTCCTCAAGCAAGCTGGAGATTTAATTGCAGTTCAGACAGATCAAAGCTGTTTCACTTGGCTCCCAGGACAGCACTGGAACCACCAGCCTGTAGGCTCAAACTCTCAAGATCCTGGAATCAGCAGGACTCCTTTTTGAAGTACTGATGCGCTGAATAGGAAGCCTATGGGCCTCACTTAGAAATTTTGCTCCAGGTTCAGGTATCTAACGTGCCTTTTCTTGGAGCTGTCCCCAAGTGCATGCAGTCTCCGCTGTGTTTTTGCTCAGCATATGTTAGAATACAGCTCTCTTGCTATGCAGACACTGTCTTGCTAACAACTATTGATGTGACTGCAAGGGAAGATGAAAAAACAGACATTAGTTTTGTGATGTTACTTTCTGTAGCTAATAAACAGGCAGAATAGGAGCCAGATGAACCAATTTTTTTTTTTTTAATTCCTCATTAAATGCAATAAATTGGTTGAATCATGCCTAAAATAGCTCACAATGGTATTTTCTGCCACACAGCTGCTAGCAAATTAGTTCAGCACAGGATAGTTTAGATTAATATTCCCATACTAAGAAAAGAGCAAGCTGACATACTTAACTCCAGGAGTTCTTGCATCACCAGTGGAGTACTCTTTTAACCGAAGATTTCCCAAACTATGAAAAGAATTAGTAATATATGTATTTATAAGTAATTTCTGTATGGACAAAGTATATGCAGAATTCATTGTAAGACAGGAAAAAAGCTGGGCTTGTATAGCACTTATTATTAACAATTATATATTTTTTATGATTTTTATTTTACTTCCTGGGTCTTTAAAGTGCCACCTGTTTTTCCTGAACTCTGCAAATGAAAAGTTTCCAGATATCTAATGATATTTTGCATGTACATATTTTTTATCTACAGAATATTCTAGGTGTTATGTCAAACAGTTTATTCAAAGTAAAATCACTTTGCCATAAGTTACAGAGAATACTTGATGTGATCTTCCAATTTACTTTTATCGTCTCTGGTAGATTTTTTTCAAGTAATGAATTTGGTCCTGCTATTGAAACACTTTCCATAAAATATTCTCCTATTAATAAGATTACAGTCTATTATACTAGACAATAGGCGGCAACAATACAGCTGATTAGGGTTTGACTTTTATAAACTGCGTTCTTAATGAAGATTTTAATGTCACAACAGCAAATTGATTCTAAATGAGTCAGCTGCTCATAATGGGTAAGCTATTTAATTTTTGAAAATGAATTTATGATCTTTTTTTTTTTCTAAATTAAGTGTTTACCAGGGAATTAGTTTTAAAAGAATCAAAACTGATAGTGTGATTTCAAAATGAGAATATAGCAGAACCACCATAATCCACATATTGCGAATCTGCACAAAACATTCTCCCCTCTTCGCAGAAAAGAGTTAACAGCAGATTTCTGTAGCCAGGCTTCCTAAGCCATTATTGTTTATAATGTCTGCTACATACAGTTAGTGCTTTCTGAGATGTTGCCATAAATAATTAACACTATGCTCCAACTGTCGAGTGACCAGAGTACATTTTGAAATGATTTATTCCCTCACTTTTAAGTTACTGAGTAGTCCTACTAAACAAGTAATTCCCTGCAGCTGCACAGGCCCATTTGGCAAAGGAAGCAGTACCATTCCACAGGGACAGGACTGCCTGACAGGGTGCATCCCCTTGTGATGGAGATCTCTGTGGGACCACTGTGCACCCAGTGGACATAGTGAGCTACCATTCACTGCAGAGTGCATCACTGGCAGTTATCCTGGTGCAGTGATTTGCTTTTTCTTGTGTTTGCCAGCAAGCTGAAATAATCTTTGAAGATCCACATGAAAGGATCTGTCCACTTTCTGCTCACATTATGTGTCTTTTTAGCACTCAGACATTCATGCTGAGGATTATTTGAAGCCTTAGGCTTTAAAGGAAAATCCTGATGCCATAGGAGAGGAAATGATTTCCCATGTGATTAAGCCAAGTCTGTGCAGGTAGTTCTTCAAAATGATCATATTTTAACTCAGATCATTCTTTCCTACATTCAGATTCATCAATATGCAAGAGATTTCATTAGTGCATGTTATAGCCCTTTTGTGAAGTAACACTAATGAAGAATTTGTTCCAGTGATGAAATGTTCCTGTGGTTTCTGCAGAATAACCATATTAGGAGGTTGTTACAGATGGGACTGAGTCAGCAGAATGGTTCTTTACCTGGTCCCATGGAGGGTCCATTGAAAGCAGCAGGGCAAACATGATCAGAAAGCTGCCATTGTACAATATCTGAATGTAGTTATACCTAAACTCAAAAAATACGAAATCAGGATTTCAAGGCAGAGATAGTGTAAGAAATAAATTGGCTATGCTTCTCTCACAAGACTGCAAATTCTGAGAGATTTAGCTCCTATTCTTTCCTCAAGTAATTTTCAGACAAAGAGTAAAAAGGAACTAATAATACATTGGAGTAACTCCATTGGAATGCAATGAACAAATGAGTACATTCCAACATCACAAAAAGCTATTTCACTAACAAGTAGCCCCCTTCATTTGAAAAACAGCCACAAAAACTGGAATAAAAGAGGCAGACGCTACTACAGAGTGAAGCCTTGCATCACAGAATCCCTGATCTGCAGCGGTTAAACTTTTCCTCCCTTCTGAAAGGAAGAGAAGGGAGAGAGAAAAAAAAAGTAAAAAATAGAGTTTTAGTCTTAAAGGTTTTCCTGATAAAACTTCACCCCTAGATTTTCTCTGAGATGACGAGACCTAAGAGAACAGCTTCTGCAGAAGAGGAGTGGGGAAAACAGGAGAAAAGAACATTTGGCCAATGACAAAGGGAATATTCTCTTCTGCAATTTATTATTACATGTTCAGCTCTTCACAAAACTGCATCTGCTTTAACTTTCATAAGGCCACTTCCAAAGTTTTAAGCTTTTCCCTTATCAGAAGTTTCAGTGGAAATTGAATAAATGTGGGGGGAGATAGGACGGTTTCTAAATCATTTTCCTGGCCTGTCTAGGCCTCAGGTCTTGTGCCCTCTTGGATTAGTCTATGTAAGTGGCTATGGAGGAGTTTAAAATGTCTGCAGCCCGTAGTAAAATGCCGTAGTACAATGGATTGTTAAAGTGTCTCTAGTCACCCAGACTCCTAGAGGAACCTGAACTCTGAAGTATAAAAAGTCTTCTGTTTTCCAGAGCTTGATGTTGGCCAGGCTCCTGTGACATTACTCAGAATGGTGCATTCAATGCTTGCTTCGAAATAGGAAATCCAGGTGGGACGGTTGCTTGTTTTAATAAAGACAGGATCAAAGAAATTATGACAGCTCTATTTTTCAGTACTGTTTTAAGGATTTCTCAGTCTCACTGACTCAAATCTGAGCACCTTTATATCTAAGCATAAGGAGGCTCTTACATACTTAAATATTAATGTTTTTGAAGGGTCCATCATAAAATCTGAGAAAACGTACTCATCTGGACTAATTTTTTTTTTTTTTTTGCTTGCTGTCGTGTTTCAGAGCAATGGACAGTAGTGTATGCATGTGTGAACATGGTATGCGTGTGTTTGTGCTCACGTACGTGCAGATGTTAGGCTGTGGGAGAGAGACAGGAGTGCTACATCCAACTCCTGGAACCGTTACAAAAATATCCTCATACAAATGCATATTCAAGGCAGTGACCCCTCCTGCTATTTTAATGTAATGTTTTCATTTTGATTTGCATTTGAAGGTATTACTGTTCATCAGTATAGTCATTTTGCATCCAATTTAGTATTACACAAAGTAAATTCTGTTATAAAATTATAATTGAATAAGTCGGCTTTAAATACAAGCATTAGAGTATCATTTATTCTTATTTCCTGTCACATAACTTTTAGTTCTGCCACATCAGCTTATTTTGTAAAGAGTATGAAATAAGTTTATTATATGAAGATGATAATTCAGTACTATGTCATCAAAGTATCATTTTAAAGTAAAGCAGATTTCTCGTTTAATTCTTCATGTGAGTAGTTAATATTTTATTAATATGGCTAATTAATGGTTATAGGTTCTGATAAATTAAATATAGTATTACATTTACATCCTAGACTTAATTGGCCACATGATTTCCGAGGGAATTAACGATTTTGTATCTAGGAACATATATATTGCCCTCAATTTTATGTGCAATTTTAGCACAATAAAGATGGCCTTTCACAGTTGCTAGGATGGGAGGGTTCCAAAGGCAATGATTTAAAAATAGTCCCCCAATGAGTCCTACAAAGTAACTGCTGTCTTCAGTGGTTTATGCATCAAATATCTCATCTAGGAACTATAAGAACGAACAAGATTTTTGAATAGTGATGAAATAGGTTGTAACTTGAATTCTCTGTGATTGTCACTCCGCGTGCTATTCTTGTTCACTTGTAATAGTTCTGACTGTGGTCAAAGCCTACATCAGGAAGAAGTGCTTGTTTCAAAATTTGCATTTAGTGTACAGAGAGAACAAAACAGTATGCATCTTCTTGCTATTCCATCCTAAAAATAAGCAGATTTCCCAGAGTGATACATATCATTGAAGTACAAAAATTTCTTCACTTTTTGTGAAGCTTTATGTTTTTAGATAAGAATAAAAAACTTCAGAGCATCCTTTGTGCTCAGAGTTCGTTAAGAGGGAACCATTCAGCCCAGATATTTAATCTTCTCTGTCATAAATACACTCCTACATTCTAAGAGGGGAAACAGAGCTGATGAGAACCTGTCCTGCCACGACTCCATAGAAGTCTTTCAATGACTGCTGAAGTGATGAATCACCAGTGAATTATGTTGACTAGAAGCCACATCAGAAAAAAAATAGTACATTTTGCTTATTAAAATAAAATGACTAAGTAAATAAAAACAAATTCTCCTTCATTATGAAGTTTTTTCATGGGAGTGTTTTGAACTTCCCATTTTGTAATAAAGGGGAATCTGGTTCATTCTGCATAATTACTGAACTCTTCTAAGTCTCTTCTAAATCTCTTCTAAGAATCCTACTAAAATTCAAATCTTATTATAGATTTTCAACTGGATATACTGCCAGTACTGAGAGCAAAACATGACAACATGGCACTGGGCTGGGCTATTGTGTCTTGTTTGTAATCAGAGATAAGGACACTATGTCATCTTTCATATGCACTTTTCAAGTTCCAGAAAAAAGGCAGACTGAACTGCTTGGTGCTCAGAATTCCAGCATTTCCACATATGGAAACCATTTCCATCTCTAATCATTTCTGAGGACAGCTTATATTAGTTTGTTCTGTCCATCTTTCACCTACACATTTTTAAAATGCCTTTGTGTTCCTTGTCTTGTTTCTTTTCTGTATAGAATCATAGAATGGCTTAGGTTGGAAGGCACCTTAAATACCACCCAGTTCCATTCCCGTTAGAGGGTAGGGCTGCCATCCACCAGCTCAGGCTGCCCAGGGCCCCGTCCAACCAGGCCTTGAACACCTCCAGGGATGGGGCACCCACAGCTACTCTGGGCAGCCTGTGCCAGTGCCTCACTGCCCTCTGAGTAAAAAATTTCCTCCTAACCTCTACTCCAAACTTCCTCTCTTTTAGTTTTAAACCATTCCCCCTTGTACTATCTCTATTAGACCATGTAAAAAGTCGGTTCCCTTCCTGTTTATAAGCTTCCTTCAAGTACTGGAAGGCCGCAGTGAGATCTCTCTGGACCTTTCTCTTCTCCAGCCTGGACAAGCTCACTAACCTCAGCCTTTCTTCAAAAGAGAAGTACTCCAGCCCTTTGATTACCTTCATAGCCCTTCTCTGGACCCACTTCATCAGCTCCACATCTTTCTTGTGCTGGAGGCCCCATGGCACGGTACTCCAGGTGGGGCCTCACAAGGGGAGAGCAGAGGGTACAGTCCTCTTCCTTGCCCTTCTGTATACCCCTTTTTTGCTGCAGCCCAGAATACTATTGGCCTTCTGGGCTGAAAGCACTCACATACAGAGGAATCAAGCTCCACAGTCTCTTCTTGTCTCCTCTTCATCTGTGTGTCCTTCCCAGCAGTGTGATAGTCAGAACCTATATTTCCTTTTGGCAGATGACTAGAACTGTTCACCATCTTGCAGGTGAACTTTCTTCAGTACCTTTTCGAATAGGTGCCAATCTGTATTGGATAAACCTTTTATATCCTAGCATTTAGCTTTTCCATAATGAAAACATGTAGATGACTCATCCTCCTCCTGTGACAGAATATGACCTTTCTCTTTTTCCAGCATTTCTTACTGATAAGCTCTTTGCTGATAGAAGAAACTGTGGAAAATTGTTGCTTACAGAAGTGTGATCCTCTAAGTTTTGACAAATTCTAATGTCACGGATGTAATAGAATGTCTCTAGAAAATTCCCTTCTGTATACAGACATAATTGTAGATAACCATTCAAAATACACATGCTATATTATCTATAGAACAATATATTTTCGGTGATTGTTACTGTATGGAAGGCCACCTCTGAAAACTGATGGATGTCCCTGAATTAAGAACAAGCTGGTAAAAGCAAGGAAGCTCATCCGTTGACCAGAAACTCACTAGAAATCATGAGAAAGCATTCCAAAATCTTCTTAAATGTCTTAGCAAAACAATACTGAGGTCACAGATTTGAACAGCCATCACGTTTATCTAGATCAGTACTGAAGGGAAGTAAAAATGCTTAGGAAGTCAGAAAGGGACAATATGCTTTGATTTACAGTTTTCTGTCCCAGTAGGTGAATAAAGGCAGATGACATGCACAGAATGGCGGGGTTTTTTTTGTTTTTTTTTTTTTTGTCTACTGTTGTTGGTAATGTATATTTCTTATATATTAATTCAAAGACACTTTATGTGAGGTTGTAAATTAGATCCTGTGAAATACTTCAGAAGCTTTAAAAATGAGAAGGAAAAAGGAAGCTGAATTCATCTGTTAATGCATTCATTCATTTTTTCTTTACGTCACAAAATAATAAGTACAAAATACAGATACTCAAGTATGCCTTTTCTAAGAGGAAATTCTGTTTCTTTCTTTGACCTTTTCATGTCCAGTGGAGAACAACTGCACTGTTTTCATCAAACGAGAACAGACTGCAGTCAGTGTTGTCAGGCTGGCTGCCTTATCTGCCCAGTAAGAGCCATACTATGACACATGCAGAGAAGGACATGGGCTGATTTCCAGTGCCTCATTTGTACAAAGAACTCCTCAGTTAAATGACCTCTATTGCTAACCATAGTATTTATCCTCAGTATTCTTCATTACATCCAGCAAATCACCAGGTGGTAGGAGACAGGTGAAAAAGCTAGAAACCACCCTGCCTTATACTATTTCAGGAGAAGGCAGAAAGTATATACACAAACAAAACAATTAAAAAAATAATCAACAACCCTCATTCTCCATTATTTCTCATTTAAATATGGAAACCATTGCATCAATTAAAATTCCACCAAGTGGGTCTGGAAACGAGAAGAAACGTGGGTGGATTGTCTACATAAAAATGACAAGGAAATGACTCTCTTGAACAAATCTTTCCCTGTTGATTTGATAGGAATAAGAAAATTTGAGGCCTACGGTAAGGTTTCACTTTTTCCTGACACTGTATTTTTGAGCCTTCTTGAGTGAAATAAATAAATCTGAGAACCACAATTAGAAGATGCAGTATGTATGCACCTGTCAGTAGAGCTGTTTTCTTTAAAGCAAGAAGTATGTGTGGTAATGTACATGCATTTTAAATGTTTAATAATAAACATAAAAAAAATGTGTTAGAGCAACATCAGATCTAGGAGAAATGTTTAACTAAAGGAATAGCAGGGCTGATCTTTGACTGAAATCAATAGAAGCTGCTCGTTTAATGGTTGGCCCATAAATTTACAGCTATGAAAATTTATGCCATCCGTGCCAAGGTTAATGCAGCATTCACATTCCTACCACATATCTCAGCCTCTCAAAAGAGATAGGTCCATACAAAAACTGCTTTTGTGTTGATGATGCCACACAGATGATGATGAAACCAGATGATGAAATCAGATGATGCCACACAGTTTCAGTAATCGTGGTAGCTGAGTTAAGCCAGGATATTTACTCTGGTGTAATTTCACTGATAATTATTAATCGCATAAGCAACTAAGACCAAGAATTTTAAAGGAATTGATGTGAGACTTGTACTGAATCTGAGATATACAAACTTCAAAAATGCTAATCAGTCCTCCTAAGCTGTTAGAATTCAGAACTCATTGTTATGTTTTATTAGTAAGATCTAATTTGGAATTTATTTTTGTTTTATTACAAGATTTCTGAGATGGCACTGGCAAGAGCACAGCCAAAGAGCAGGCTCGTGCTTTTCCACAGGACTCTCAAAAGGTTACAGAGCAATATCAACTCTAGGTATGGGCTCCTGCTGCAATTGGTAGATGTTTTACTGGTTATTTCAGAGAAAGCGAGTTCATGTTTTCATTTTGACTGGAAGGGGGCCTGCTTGTTTCTTTATGGAACAGGTATTCATTAAGGACTTGCTTCTCAAAGTTTATCAGACATAGCAGTAGAACCCAAGAGAATCTGAAAGAAAGGCTTTACACATTTATTTTCCTACTCTGCCAATGATTCTGGTTACACCAATTATGTCCTGCAGATAATGGCTTAACCTGTTGGTACATGTTTATTGGTAGGCATACTTCCAGTACACTATTGAAACATTGTTTTGTTTTTGTAAATTTCATAGAATCAAAGGCAGATATATCTATTATGTGGGATTTAGGGTCAGACTGAGATGTACTTTGAATCTTACGTTTGAATTCATGTATGCATTTCTACAATAAAATGGATTCTGAGCATCTGCTAGAAAGAGTAGCTCTTGAAGTGTTTTTCATCACTGACCAAAAATATTGCCCAAGGTGCATGGGATTTAACTAGAAACAGATGGAAATAGAAATATCAGTTGACAAGGGAATACTGAAGGTACTGTATTATGATTGAACCAAATATTTAGTTCATTCATTGAATTTTCCATGTGTGACTGTCAAAGCACTTTACAGAAAGTCAGTATCATTATCTTAGTTTTGCAGATGGGGAAATTAACAGAGATACAGTACATCAAAGAAGGGACCAAGTGTATATCTCAATCATTTGACGTTTTGGCTTGAGGCAGTAGTGCTCATTTGTAGGATTTTAAGACTGTAGCTCACTGTAAATGTACAGCGATGGTGCAGCCCTCTCTTGGAAGGGAGATGATCATAGAAAATATAAATTTAAGTTCTCAAGTTAAGGCATGTTGCTCTTGCTTTCGTATTCTGTGTGACTAATCAAAATGCACAATACTCATTAAGGACCTGCTTCACAAAGATTGTTAACCACACGCATTTTAGTGGGATCACAGTCACAATCAGATTTTCAATTTCAGAATAGACCCTGCAGTTTTCAGTATCCAGAGAAAAGCAAATACAGGCAGAAAAGAAAAAGCAGAACCTGCAGAAAGTGAATTGGTTCTTAGCTTCAACCCATATTAGCAGTATCTCCTCAGCTCTAATATTTTACTGGCTTTTGCTAGACATTTCATAAGAAGTGCTCACAAGCATCTGTACTCTTTCATCCTCAATCACTGTGAGGACTGCCAAAGTCATCTTAAACTTATCTGTCTTGATAAACAATGAAGCTCTCAATAAAGATTCTCCTACTTAAAGTCACCATTATCCTTGCAAGTACTAGAACCTTCGAAACAATTTTTCACCTGCCTTACTGGGAAATTAAGAAGGGTTTAGATCAGCTCCTGCTGATTAAATCATTATAGAGGAATGTAAGCATTACTACACATAGTAATCCTCATCACTGTAACTTTAATCTTTAAAAAATTTTAAAGAATTAAATAAATTAATCTGCAAATTCCACTAAAGTGTCTGCTCATCTACTTCCAAATCTAAAGATGGGAGATTTCAGTAGCTTGCAAGACCATTTCCTATCCTCAGCCTTGTAAGAGAAGTTTCTGACAACCTCTTTGATGATCAAAATTGAGAGGTGATAGGATGTATGAGATTCAGCAGCACTAGGTGGTGTAATATGGTCTGTACTGGTGTTTAAACAAAAAATTCAGCATTACTATAAAGCACCCAGTTCCATTTTCTAGCAGGAAAAAGGAAAACTGGACTTAATCTAACTCAGGAATTTATCTTCTTCTTTCTTTGGTCTTGTGTTATCTTTAGCTCCTCCTTCTAGCTCGTCACTCAGTCCACATAGCTGACCAAAAGAAAGCAGGCACTGAGAATGTCAAAGATTACATCTAGTCCTGTAGAGCTGTTTATATGAGCACTGGTAGGAACTGCTACTTGCTGTACACCTTGCAGCCTCCCTAGGGCTTTGCTTTGACACCCATACATTATGAATCTGGAACTCAGCCTTCACTCAGAAACAGCTTTGAACAAAATATATACATTGGCAAGTAAGTAAACCGTCATTAAAGAAAATTTTAATAAGATATGGAGTACTGAGCCAAACTGTATTTCTAACAATGACATAGGAAATCTGGAGCTGCATTTCCAAGGTGGAGTTCCTCTGGGTGCCCGATTTTCTGACATCTAAATAAACCTGGGAAACAAACAAATAAACAGATATGTGGATTCACTGAGAGGACCTTTCTTACTGGGGAGCTAGGATTAGGCTCCCTTATATTCCATCATGGCAGAAGTCTAGATCCATGAGTCTGTAACAGATAGTCATACCTATAGTGTGGGAATAGCTTTTCATCTATAAAGGCTACATAGAAGATTTCTGAGGCTTTTAAGAGAAAATTGACAGTGTACCCAGAAAGGTGCAATAGTGCAACCAGGAAGTGTTCAGGGATGAATCAAATGCTTGTTCTTGTAGAGGAAAAGCTATCAAGGACTCGTTCCCTCTCTCCTCCCAGGGAAAGCTGTCCCAGCTGTATCTCAACAGCTTGCAGGGAAGAATGAGATGTCAGAAATTAGTCTGATCAAATACCAGATCCTGCTTATCTTTTCCATTTGCACAGGGACAGCACAGCTGCTCTAAGCTGACTGCAAAGCACTTCTGGCAAGGGTGATTTGGAGCCTCATGATTTTCCATTTAATAGAACTTATGTCTGCAACTAATTTTGTAGTGTTTGAAGCAAGTGTATTTATGCAAAATGACTTAGAATTTATTTGTCTGACTTGTCTGACACTGCAAATTCTGAAGAGATAGAAGTGCAATTTCCTCAGTGTTTCTCTGGATTCTTCACAGAACTGGAGGGACAGTTTTCAGCTGCTCTTCCCTTTCAGTGCTTGTCATTTGCCTAGGGGACTGCTCTTGGGCTCACTTCAGTGGTTTATGGTAATCTGCAGTACAAGTGCCTAAATAAAATTTCTAATACATTAGCCTAATCTGCTGACTTGTATAATCTTTCACTATACAAAGATGTGGGATAGGAGAAAACAATGAGAAGCCCCCAGGAAAGATGAAACCCCTGCCTTTGGACATAGATGCACTTGACCTGTCCAGTACAGCAGGTATGCAGCAACAGTACTAAAATAAATGAAGAAAAATAATATATTGTTCAATAAATATTTAATACACCCATTTTTCCCAAATCACTCAGTTTTCCCAAATTTTTGCTTGGCCTCTCCCTATCTCAAATTATTGTATGGTTTTGCAGTGAATTGTAGCTTCCTCTCAGCCAGAGATATTTCAATGGTAAACAGATTTTCTTTGATGGACAGGGAGAATTACAGGCATTAAAGTCAGTTGAAGTTTGTTTTAAACACATAAAAAGGCCTAGTGGTTTTCAATCTAGTTTTACTTTTTGAAAAACCCTTTGTAAAGTAATTGCACAGTCAAAGTTATTAGCATGAAACTTAAGAGTAACTGAAATTTACTTAAAATTTCAATGTTACAATCTTTCCTTCAGCAAACCATCAGAATGATCAAAGCTAGGGCTTGGTGTTGGGATAAGGGTACATTTTTTTAGCTTACACTGTAAAAATCTTACTAGAAATTTTGTGTTGTTGGGAATGAATTTGCAGGATCTATATCTGAATAAAGTGGGAAAAAATGTGAAACCTATCTAAATATACCCCTAACAAGTACTTATATTCTTAGAAATCCAAACTTGCTGTGCTCACTCATTTTGAACAGTATCCAGCCATTGTCATGGTGAGCACTATCCTGTGAGAATAAAAATGATAAACATGGTGAAGGCAATATTTCTCTGTCCTCTCAATTTGTCCTCCAAATAAACTTCTCACAGTTTTATCATCCGAGTTGTCCTTACACACATGTGTAAGGTGTGGTGTGTGGTAATTAAATATCGCCTGGCATGTGAAAAAAAGGAAAGGGGAACAAAAATAAAATTAGCATTACTGTAGACCAGCTGTGTCCTGGTATTGGCCTCAGGCAGAAGACATCTTCTTTTGTTGTCTTTACTGCTGCAGTGCCCATGTCTATCTTTGCAGTTAAGGGAGAAAAAACAGTACATTATCTTGTGATTGAGTGGCTTCAGTTTAACCACATTTACCAGGAAGACACGAAAATAACGTTTCTGTAACTGAAATAGTAAATTTTTGGATGTGAGAAACATTAAATGCATTTCTCCAGCAGACAGTAGATGTGGTGACAAATGCTGCTGCCTGATCGATGAATTGGGAGTGCAGAGGCCTACACCTGGGGAGGAGCAATCCCAAACACCAGTATATGCTGGGGGCCACTCAGTTGGAAAGCAGCCTTTCAGAAAAGCACCTGGGAGTCCTGGTGGACATTGTGTTGGCCATAAGTCAGCAGTGTGCCCTTGCTGCTAAGAAGGCTAACAGTATTCTTGGCTGCATTAGGCCAAGTATGAGCAGAAGGTTAAGAGAGGTAGTCCCTCCCTTCTACTCAGCACTGGTGAGCCTACACCTGGAGTGCTGTGTCCAGTTCTGGGCCCCCCGTTACAAGAGCCGTGGACTTCAGAGTTCAGTGAAGAGCTGCCAAGATGATCAAGGGACTGGAGCACCTCTCTTCTCAGGAGAGTCTGAGAGAGCTGGGGCTGCTCAGCCTGAAGGAGTCTCAGGAGAGATTTTATCAGTGTGTATAAATACCTAAAGGGAGGGCGCAAAGAGGATGGAGTCACGCTATCACCAGTGGTACACAGTGACCAAACTAGGCACAAACTGGTACACAGGAGGTTCTGTCTTAACACCAGGCAGCTCTTCTGTGCTGTGCTGGTGATGGAGCACTGGCACAGGCTGCCCAGAGAGGTTACAGAGTCTCCTCCTTGGATATCTCCAAAAGGTGCCTGAACACGGTCCTGGGCAGATTGCTCTGGGTGTCCTGCTTGAACAATGGGGTTGGACCAGATGGACCCATAGGTTCCTTCCCACTTCAGCCATTCTGTGACTCTGCGATTCATTAACTTTTTGCTCACATTTCATTACAACTATTTCAAGGTTTTTTAGGTCACAAACATGCCTGTTACTATCAGTGCAGCAGATTCCAAATGAAAGTGATGAAATTGAAGAAGGAACAAATGCTTGTGGAGAACACCTACCCAATAGTAACTATTACCCAATAATAACAAGTAGTAAATGAAGCTGTACTGACCTTGGGAGTAATGTGACAACCTAAGAAATGAGTCCTGTCCTGACAGATTTTGCAGCTTGTATGACATTGCAAATAAGTAAAAATATATATAGGTTGGAGAAACTACTGTGTTCTGTCATCTGTCTTAAGGAATGAGAAATCAGTTCAACAAGGAAGATGTAGAAGACTTTTAAAATATTGAAAGCGTAGCACTGATATAAGTTCTTGTAAAAGTGGAATAAGTTCATGGGATTTATATCCTTTCCTAACAGAGACTGAAATACAGAAAATTGCCTTATGGAGAATGATTTCTTCCTCCTTCTTTGTATCACTAAGAAAGCTGCATGCTGAGCATTTAGATTGGAGACCGATCAAAATGCAGACGCTTTATTTGGTTACCTTAATAGCTTAATAAGCTTTAAGGATTATTAGTTTCACAAGCCTTTTTGAGCTTACAAAATCCTAATGTATTTGCTTTTAGAAATTATGAGCTCAGTCCCAAAAACTCTTACTTCCATGAGCCCCTCAATGAATTGCCTGATTTAATGCCATTGAACATTAAGGGTCTGCATGATCACTATCTTGTGCTGGCAAAAACACTACAGAAAACTGGAAGGTGCAAGAAATTCCCAAGGGGAGCCGAGTACTCTATAAAACTATCATGTCCCACTCCACTCAGTCTCTTTCCAAGGATATTTGTCCTACTTGCATTCATGCTGTAGCTAGTCTTCTAGCCTAGCTTTTTGTTATGCCCCGTTGTGATGACCTTTGCCATGTTAGACTAAGTCTCCTTGACCTGAGGAGCTGAGCTCCTTGAGCTCATCATTTATACTTCCTCATCCAATGTTGAAAATGAACGCTGATGGGAGATTTGCCTTTTAACTACATTTCTGGCTGGGACTACTATAGCTGTAGCCCAGAAACCATCTCTGAAGTTATTTAAAAAGATGTAATGAAGAGTTACTTATGAAAACAATACGCAACTTCATGATTCCTTAGGGTCTAGAACTCTCCAGTTGAAAAGCTCTGCTGTGTTTTTTGTTTATTTGTTTTAACACTGAGAAATATCTGTTATTTGGATATTTCCTCAGGCTTTTCCTCCTAATGTTTCTTGCCTTCAGTTGTGTAGTCCAGTGAAGGGAATATTACTGAATATTGCTGCAAACTTTTCTGGCTGGAGTGGAATAAATGTGTACATTTGGAGTGAACAGACAGGAATCATAATTGCATCTCTTCGTGACATTTAATCAAAAATGAATCTGTTTAATCTGCAGGAAATGAAATAATTACTATCAGGGATGTGTTGTTTTTTAATAGTTCAGTCGATCTCTGTGAAGATGTGAAATTTGCACTGCATTTTCCATTTAATATTAAAAGTTCTGTCAGATGTTTCTCACCATTGCAAAGGTTGTATGTAACTTTTAGTCCTGAAGTCCCTGACAGTCCTTATAGTCCTTACAGGCAGTTCTGAAGAAAAAGTCAAAATATGTCAAAAAATATGATTATGCTAGTAGACATTATCAAAAGAAAGCAAACCACGAAACTAAACCAAAACAGAAATTCAAATTCAGAAACTGTTGAGAAAAAAACAAAAGAAAATCAAATCTTCTCTTGAGAATGTCAGTCTGAAGGCAAGACTGAAAGCTTGCTAAGAATCCTGCATCAAACCTTTTCTACAAAAGATTGTGAAACTCAGTCATCAAATGTGTGGAGTAGGATCATTTCTGCTTAAGGTTCTGAAATTAGCTAGAATTAGCTAGAAAAGATTCTTAAAAGGCATAGGAAAAGTTCTCTGTTGTTGTTCTGAATTCCTTACAAGAGTGAGTCACCTGCTTCGTAGAGGTTTTACTGAGAAGAAGGTAAGAAGCAGCAGCTATAAAGGATCCCACTGTCTTTGTTGTTTTTTTTTAAGAAACACTTGATCGTGAAAATTATTGCTGATTCCAGGGGGAAGATAAATTATTAGGGGAGAATTTTTGTCCAAGAGAAAATACAAAACATATGAGATATGATGTGTAAGAATATGCTGTATAATGTATAAGGATATCGTGAAGGACTGGAACAGCTTGCCCAGAGATGTTGATGCCCTGTCCCTGGAGACTTTCAAGGTGAGGCAAGATCAGGCCCTGGGCAACCTGACTGAGCTGTGCACATCCCTGCTCATTGCAGTGAAGTTGGACCAGATGACCTTTAAAGGTCCTGTCCAACTGTAAAGATTCTATGATTCTATGATCATGTATAAGAAGGTTGCAAATGATTTAAGAAAAAGTGAATATATTTTTCTGAAGAAGGTGGGCACACGCATATCACTATGAACTCTGAGTTTCTAGATGCCAGAAAATAAAGTGCAAACTCTAATGTTCACATTATGAGAGATAAAATGCCTGCAATAATTAAACAAAGCTGTACAGCAATTTCCAGCAGGATGAATTAAATGAAAATCGATAATAAAAAGATGTTGCAAAGGTTTTAAAATACTCTATTTGAATTCAATTGCAAGCAGTGTATTATTACAGGAAAATCATAGGGTAGTGTTGAGAGTAGAGAAATTTTTCTGTCTAAATAAATTTTATGTAATTGAAATCCAAATTGCCAGAGCAGAATCTTTCACAGCTCTGTGCGTAACCCAACTTCTTTTGGCAGAGTGGCAAGTTTCTTCTTGCAGTGCAAGTGAGAGGGCTTTTTTTGTTTGGGACATTCCTGCTTATGGCTCTTCATGGTATTGTTTTACTGTGTTGTCTTTAGATATAGAGGGTGCAATATCTTTCTGTTTCATAACTTTCATAACAGAGGCCTGTGAAGGTCCATTTCTTGGGTATTTTTTCATGGTTGAGGAAGGCATAGTTAGCTTGCTCCACAAGTATTTCATAATCACTAGAATTTTCATTCAAAAATATGTAGTCTCAAAAGCCAGGATTAATTCTCCCTGCTGAGTCATGGTTGGAAAGATTTAGCCAACATGTCAACATTTTTCTGGAAGATTTCTATCCCGTGTTTCAAAGAGCTATAAAGTACAAGTTTGTTGAGTACCCCCCCCCAAAAAATAATGGTTAGAATTCAAGGTACAGATGTGTCCACAATTTATTCTTGAGCATAAAATAAAAACTTCTTAAGATGGAATTTTCTGGCTGTCAGCAGAGCATGTCCTTATTTAATAGCAGGATATATAAAAAATGCACCTCTGCTTCTGTGGGTAGAACACTTGCTTTCCCCATGCTTGCAGAAATGTTTGTGTTCTGTGTTTTCTGTGGAGTACTTTTTTTCTTTTAGTTTATTATCTCTTGACTTGTTTTCAGCCAGCATTTGGGGTCATTCTCAGTGGTCTAAACCAGAGGATGAGCCTTTTACATATTAATGTAATTGTAAATAAGACTTGGACAGTCATGTTATCTAACCTTTTTTCCATCAGAGAATTGCAAATACAGGACTCTCCTACAGGACAGGCAGAGTCTGGAGAGCACTTTTTCCAAAGGCAGTGCAATACCTCTGACACCAACTCTACACGAATCTGTATGTTGCTCTTCTCTGGCTGTGCCCAGGAGGTTGCTAGGCATTGATGATCTTGCAGTAAATTTTGTTAATGCACTGAAATCTGCTGTCACCCAGATCTATTCTGCAGTTCTTGTTTCACAGATGGCACTATTAATCCAGCAGACTGGTGCAGCTCATGTTTATCACCAACCCGAACAAGCTTTCAGCCAGAAGTGAGACATGAAGGGTTTGCATCCTGTTATAGTTCCTGCTTTGCCATCCATTAATGAACTTGGGGGTTGGTTTATAACATTGTCCCTACTCGCCTGTGATGGCAGCGGCAGAGGCCAGGAGTGAAAGCAGCTAGGGTTGCAGGGGGTGGCTGGGCCCCAGAGCGACTGCCTGGCGCTGTGTGTGGCCACTCCGGGTGTGCTGATGGAATGTCTGGGCATTACTTTGCTGGGAGAATCAGAGACGCAGCTCTCCAGGGGCAACCATACCACTAAGAAAGACAAAGTGGTGGGTTTTTTTGTTTGTTTGTTTGTTATTGCTGTTAGAGTTTGATATCATAAATGCCAACCCTAAAAGTTAGTTTTTCCAAAAATATTCTATCAGTTGAACTTGCTAGTGCAGTTGACTTCTGACCCACAACCAAGTCTGGCCTGGCTCATCAGAGAAAGCAGCTAGATCTAGAGCCTTCGGTTTTCTCAGCTCTGGTTGTTTCAGTGCTGCACAGATGGGATATATGACTTTAAATTATGTCAAGGTCTCAAAGTTCTTCCATCTGTTATCTGCTGGGTCAGGCTCCAGGATGAGCCAGCAAAGTCCTGACAGCCAGCAGGGTGGAGAGAGCCTGCCTGCGTGATTGACGAAGCCCTTGCGAAGATCTGGGAGAAGATGTGAGATAGAAGCACCTTGTAAAGATGAATGTAAATAAAACCACAGCTTAATCAGCAGTCAGTAACATCCAGAGAGAGAGACTTTTTATTTAGTAGCATATGATAGCTAGTACTTTAGCAATTCTTCCAGATGCAAATGCAGTACAATCTGTTAGGAGACCCCTGAGGGTAGAAAACATTCATCTTGCAAAGCAAATTTTTCACTGTGTGTTGCTTTATATGTGACTAGTTCTGACTGACACCTTGCTTCAAAGTGCTATGGAATAAGTATCACCTCCTCACTTGCAGACTCAACTGGATCCTCCTCTTATTTCCTCTATCTTAATGCTAATTCCATGGAATTACTTCTGTGGTATGTGAAATCAGACTTGGAGCCAGATTTGTTGGAGGTTTTCCATACCAGTGTCCCCTGTCTTTGTTATTTCTTCATTTGTTTTAAGATCTTGATTTTACCTTTTTTTTTTTTTCAGCTAATTGATAAAAGTCTGTGAGTCAGAAAGAAAAGGTTTTGATAATTAAGATCTAACTAGAATATTGAAAAATGAGAATGGTTTGAGAGGAAGTTTCTATGATTGTGTCTGGGAGATGGGACAAAATTTACAGGAATTTCTCAGTAACAGTCCTAATGATTCTTTCCCATCCAGTAAGCACAGTTTTGGATTAAAAGAAGAACTGGTATAAATGGCACCTTCCAGATATTGGCATAGACTTCCACAGCAGGACTGCAAGAATTCTCTGTATGAAGCATTTTAAAACCTCACATGCACAGAGATACCTTCAGTAAAACTGATGGTAAAACAAACATGACGCAAACTAAAGGAGATTTAATCTGCTTTTCTTCTCATTCTGGCCATGTGCTGTTTTACAATGGAAAGACAATATTATTCCAAGAATCGCTTTGTTCTCTCTGACTCCCTTAATCAGTGTTCTAAGCACAAAAGTCAGTTAGCATAAAACATCATGTATAGAAACACCATATTATAAAAAAGGGGTTGAATTTCATCAGATCTTGATCAGAGCCTCACAACCTCCAGCATGAGGGAGTCATGTTTCCTGACAGTTCAGCTTGACAAAAACTGCAGCTTCCCAAAGTTCAAGTGGATATGTTCACCTGGACATAAGTTCATTGTTTACTGAAGTTTTCACGTGCTTGCAGAGTGATTGCAGTCGTGGGGAAACAGAAATGTGTAAATTCATGGCAGTGGGAATTTCCTTTAAAATCTAAAACCACCTTACGGATTTTTACCAGCCTGGTTACAACTACATAGAACATAATTATTTTTTACTACTTATCTTACAGTTTTCTTTATATGGTTTATTTACTCGTACTAGAGATGTATCCTTCCATCTTGGAACAACCAAGATTATTTGTATATCTGGGACAGCATTACTTGGAAACACAGATTTACATTGGGATGTCATTAAAGCCAAAGGCGTGCCAACCTGGAACCTAGCCACAGGATCTGGGTTGAAGTGTTAAAAAATTGACAAATAGTTTGCATACTTATACTGAAGATCTAAAAGTATTCATTTTTATTTTAATGCAATTTACAAGTCCAATTCTTGTTCACCATGGTGACTGCACTGAATGCAAGGACTTTTTTTGTGTGTGTTAAAGGCTTCTACTGATCCTTCCTTTTCTTATACTGAAAACAGCCTGTGCGGGGTTGCACAGGGTGGAAATTGGTGGTGTGTAACAACCCTCTCCTTGGTAAATTCAGATAAACGTGGTTGTTCTTCTTTATGGAGGCAGGCAGCTGAAACAATAGGAGTGTCCACCTCAGATAAAAGTGTTTTACAGCCCCAGGAAGAAAGGTATGTATGGTGGGCCAGGTTTCCATGGGTGTTGAGTGTTGTACCCCCTGAAGAGACGGGAGAACAAAGGGCAGCAAGAAATTCCAAGAGATGACAAAGGACAGGTTCTGGAAGGCAAAAAAAAAAAAATGAGAGAGAGAAAAAAATCAGAGACTGAGCATTTGTGGAGCAACTGCTAGCTAAAAGGAGGCTTACAGCTGCAGAAAGTTAACTGTCTCCTGCTTATAATTCCTGCAGTGCCTAGAGAAAACAGATTCTAAGGCTGTGTGTGATAGGATGGCATTACATAAGAGATGGATAGGGTTGCCTGGAGTTTCTCTAATTGAAAGACCTTGCAGACTGTAAGTTTGGCTGGTGTCCAATACAACATTGCTCAGCAAAAGTCTCTGAGAAATTGTATGATTTGCAGTGAAGCTCACCTGGCTGCTTGGAGGTAAAGAAATGCTTTTGCCTTGAGTCTGAAAGTGGGAAAGAAAGCTGGAAGAAAGATCTGAGCCTGAGCTAGGCCTGCTACCTGCCTTGGCTACCACCCTCACTACTTCACAAACCTCCTCATACCTTCTTATACCTGTACTCTCCTGCTGTTCCCTGCCATGATTCAGTCTTCCCTAACTCCTCTAATGACTTATGGTATTCCTATATTCACAACAGGTGTTGTGCTTGGAGCTGCAGGGCTACCTTAAATTTTAGAAAGTTGGTTTGGGAGAACCAAAAATTTTAGTTAACAGAGGAGACCAACAGAGGCACTGCTCTTTGGCTTTGTGTCAGTGGATTGCCTGCAGGCATCTGGTTCATATCTGCAGAGACAAATCAATAGTGTAACAAGCAGTGTGGCATAGCAGATTGATGAGGGAAGATAAGCACAAAGCTTTCTGTCCTTTGCTACATTGCACTAGACATAATTTCCCAACTGAGGTGTCCAAAACACTAAGAGACAAAAAGCGTTTTTTAATGTTGTAGCCCAGAATTTAGAAGCAGTGCTATTCAGTTATTTTCTGCCTGTTTTACTTCCAAAGAAGTTGAAAGTAAGTTAGGTTGTGCATGCTGCACATTTTCCATAGCACGTCCCTTGTGGTCTCCAGAAGCCCAATTTACACAGATATTCCTGATTTAACTTTAATGCAAAGCAGAGCACTATAAAAAAATAGAAGGTAGAAGGAATCCAAGGAAGACAGAAGCTGATGTCTTCCATTTTTCTTCACTTAGTGTGAGGAAAACACAAGCTTATTTGACTTCATAGATGTAGATCAGATTAGGCATTTTGGATTGCATTTCTGTCCACTGTTCTATCAGACTTGCCAGTGGTACAGTGCTGATGTCTTACCTGCAAATTGTTTGGTAAAATTTCTATTTCCTGTCAATATTTTTCTCCTGACCATTTCATAGTCCTTCCCCAAGTACAAGAGAAACCTTGGGATGGCATTAGTATGTTTCAAGTAATAAAAAATACTTAGGAGACAGTGGTGAAAATACATGAGAATGATTTTCTGAAGGATGAATTTGGAGGCAGAATGCATTCAACATCAGTTACAAAGACAGGGATCCTGAAATACTGTTGAGTCAAAGATGCAAAATTAAATTTTTGCTTTCAGCAATCCTTCGTTTTGTCTCAAATTTAACATCTAGTTTCTTATTTTAAAACTGAAAAAGTGTAATAGAATCCAGCTCACGTGTGAATTAAGTAAAAATAACTATTTCATCTGCTTTCCTTTTACAATGTTGAAGAATCATCCTAACTTCCTACTGGAGGTAAAAAGTACAGATGTTTTATGTGCTTTGATTTCATTGATTGTCATATAATCCCTTAAACCAATAATCTCAGATCTTTTGAACCACAGACCGAAAATAAAGGATGTTTTATATTTGTTAGGTAACAAAGTGTTTGGAAGAGGTACATTTGCAGGAGTCCTAGGAAATGATTTTCTGCTGTCCTCTTGATAAGCCATGCGGGTTTGATTGAGTTGTAAGGAATGAAGAGCAGTCGGTAGCTTTTATAGCGTAGTTGGAGTTTGGCTGAAAACCCTCCCAACCCTCTGCCCAAAACCTCCATTTTGTTTTGTGGGTGATTTTAATTCAGGCCTTCTCTAAATTTTGAGAATTTAATCTTGGAACATTTAATAATGCTTCCATGTAATATTACTGATGAAGTTGTAGAATATTAAATACTTTAAGTCCAGGTATTTTAAAGCTTCCTACGTAAAGCCATGTTGATGTACTTAAGCGGTCACTTGTGAGCAAATGTTTTGCATGCATGTGTGTGTCTGCTGTGGGTACCTTACGTTAGTTTTCTTTTTTTTTTTTTTCAAAAGATTCTTTCGTGTCCCCTGAAGGTTACATAGAAATACGGAACTATTATGTTAATTTATATAATTTAAAAAAAAATAGGAAGAGGTGACTTCTTTGCCAAATCTTGAAACAAGGATAAGAGGACAACTTAAAACTGCATGATTACTTCTGACACTAAGGTGATTAAGAACTCATCAAGTCTTTAAGCTTGGGCTATTAGATTGCCATCCTAAGCCAGAGATACCTGCTTTTAAGTAAGTTCAGAAAAGGTAAGAGACACAGGGCAGACTCTGATTTTCTTGCACGTAACATGTGATTGGTCCTACTGGCTGACCGTAAGAGTTAGGTGTTTCTTCATATAATACTACATATAAAAATCTGGACTTAAATCAGCTGGCCTGTCATTAGCATATAATTTTACAACTGATTCCTTAAGCTACCATTTATCACTGTGTGAATCAGCTAAGAATCAACTCTAATTTGGTAAAACTCTAACATTTGCTTAGTAAGAGAACTAGATAAAATAATAACTTTCTTCGTTGTTTTGCTTTCCTTCAAAAAGCTCATTAGGTTTAATTTGTCTGAGTTGATTTCTTTGGATGCTGCTTAATGCATTAATCTGTCTATATTTTCCAATAAATGCATAACATCTCTGTTTCAGGTCCATTAGTAGCACTCTGTAGATACTGATTTTTAAAGTGGATCCAGGCCCTAGTAAGTCAACTAGATTGACTTCAGTGACTGCCTTTGAAATGCATTTAATTTCTTTGCAGTTCAGCCTAGCAAAAAAATAGAGACATCCTTAAACCCTAAATCTTAAAAGTGTCTTGCAAAGATTAGAGAGCCCTGTGCACACAAAGAAAACTACTACCTGTAATTTACTTCAGGACTGTCAAGCAGTGCCTCACTGATATGTACAAAATTGTAGAGTGCAGATACAGCTTTTGAAAACAGGCATAAGAGAGATTAGCAGATGTCCTTCACTGTAATGCATGGTTGAGTAATTTTAACAAAATCCTATTTGGGCCCATATTCTACAATAAGAAGAGAAACCATATTGCGTTTGGCACCATGCTCTGCCAGCCACTGAACATCATGAACTTTCATTATTCCCATAAAAGCTGATTAAAATAGAAAGATAAATAAATAAAATTAGCTTTGTAATTATTATAGTGGGAAAATATTTAACAAACAGGAAACAGATGTCAACACACACTGTAGGTTGAGTACTGAAATCTATTTATATGTTTACCTGCTGTTGTTTGATGCTGTCTTCTGATGCTTGTGGAGCTGAAGTCAAATGCCTGCTTTCCCGCACTAGGAGGAGGGTTTGCTGACTGCCTCAGACTGTTGGACCAGTGAAATGGTGACTCTTCAATGAGAGCAGGAATCTGTATAGCTGCAGATCGTCATTTCCCAGATTTTGCAATACCACGTCTTACAATCTAAGATATAGTTAAAGTCACTAGCCATGTTTTATTAGCAAGAATATTCTGTAGCCCTTTATTTTAAAGGAAAGTGGGAGGATACCTGCCACATAATGAGGCATGAATTAGGAACCTGTTCTTCAAGAACATGAATTCCCAAACCATTGCCGAACATTAAACACTTTCCAAGATCAGACAGAACCATCTGAGAGGTCCTGGTAATATAATCATTCTCTTATCCCCTAGGTAATATTTCTACAGTTGCATTTGTCTTACAAGAGATGTAGATGATCTTTAGCATTTTTAAAACTTTGGCCCTGAAAATTTTCAGGGAGAAATAAGTACCTTGTTCAAGTGTAACACAGGCTACTTCTTTCATAAATTGCAGGTCATCATACAGCTCATGGGAATGACCTTGTTAAAAGAAAAAGAAAAAATATCTTCCTTACCCTTGCAGCCATCAAGGACTGTGAAGAATTGCGTGGCCTTTGATGCTGATATAGGATCTTCCTTAGAGTTATGTTCTGTTTAGCTGTGGGAATGGCATTATCTTACATTTCTGTGGAAATATTACTTATTATTTATTTCATGTGAACCAATTTCTTTGGTGTCACCATTGTGTGATGAGATATACTCATTTGAAAAATTTGGAAAAATTTCTCTCAAAAGTGATCAAATGTATCTTTACTGAGTATTGTCAAATGAAAAACAGTTGAGTGTTGCAGTGCATTAAAGATATTTGTAGCACTTTTGAGCAATAGTATTTAGCTTTTTAGAGGCCAGAAGATAAAAACATTGGCAAGGAAGATTTATCAGTAATAGACTTATGTCGGTGAAAAAAAGGGGTGTGTGGAAAGAAACTGAAGATCATTTTTTCTTAGCAAGTAGATTTTTTTTCGTGTTCTTTCTGAAACAAAATGTTTTAAGGGTTTTAAAACACGTGGAGTGAGGAAGACATGATCACTGACATAGGTAGGAGGATGGGCAAATTCTCATGTGCTGCCGTGGCATATAGGAGAACCCACAAATGTTTTGGTAAATTCTCTAAGAAAATAGTAAAGTGTCTCATGATTAATCTTTCTGTAATTCTCATAAAAGCATAACACAGAGTTGTGCTTCAGATACTTTTGCAAAAAAGCATACTAGAATGCATTGTTTTCATTTTGCATAGCTATAGTAAATGGATAATTCTGCAGAAATTATAACTTGAATTTGTGATTTTTTCTGCTACTAATCTAATCAGGAATACAATGGACAGATGACATTCAATTTCCACTGCTTCCCGATCCTAAGTGCAGTAGATGCCAAGATTTAAGAGCAAGCTTACCTTTACCGAAGATATGTCTTTAAAGAGACAGGATCCAATATATTAAAAAAATACATTTTTTACTCTCAGTGTAAGAAAATATAACAATTTTAACCTTGGATCAGTTTTTCAGTGTGACCTTAAATGAAAAAGTTGATTGAAGTGTCTGATAGTTTCTACAAGAGAAAAATGGCACTTTAACATACTTAGCCATGCAGTGTGTGATATCCAAATTACATAGCACTAAAATTGTAAATGCAAAATTCACCGTTATCAATATGAAAACAGTTTGATTTGCTCCCTCCTAGCAGAAAAAAAATGTCATCAAATATCTCATGTAAACACACTACAAATTAATTTTTCACTGCTTAGTGAAATAGTTAACACTATTTTAAGGTGCTATTGTTAACCCAGGAGATAATCCAGGCATTACAGGCATTTAGTATCACTGAAATATCATGCATTGTTTACATTCCTACTTTTAAAACTATGGAGAAATTTCTGCCTTAAAACTCTGCTTATGTTTTAGTCTTGAACATCTCTTCTAGGATGTAACTTGACTGGCAAGCTCAGATACAATTACATTACTAATCGTGGAAAAAAACAATTTAAAAGATCTCTTTCATGGTATTATAACCCGTTATGTACTGCGAGAGCAAATTAAATTATTTCAGATGTATTTTTCACTTTTTGTTTATTTCCTTTATAAATATGCAAAATGTAATTCATTATTCTTTCTCTTTATAACGTAATACTTTTACACAAATTAAATTATATGTTACAAATTATCATTTAGTTTTTATACACTCATGCAACTTCAGCCAGTTCCCTTTCAAGTGAGTGACAGTGTTCCTTGTAACTTGAACGTCTTTCTTCAGGAATGCCTTCATCTCAAGCCTAGTATACTCAATATTTTTGAGGAATGCTGAACATTCTCAGCATCTCTTGACCTTAAAGAAAGTGATGCTCTTCAGCCTTTTTTCACGTGTAACCTGAAATATATGAGGAATGTATTCTCATATCTTCCACTATTAAAATTAAAAACAAATTCCACAGAATCACAGAATGGTTTGGTTTGGAAGACACCTTAAAGATCACCAAGTCCCATTCCCCCTGCCATGGGTAGGGCTCCCACCCACCAGCTCAGGCTTCCCAGGGCCCCATCCAACCTGGCCTTGAACACCTCCAGGGATGGAGCACCCACAGCTTCTCTGGGCAGCCTGTGCCAGTGCCTCACCATCATCTCCAAAATTTCCTGTGTCCAAATAATATTTTTTATAGCTTTATAATAGTTCTAGTTCTTGACACTCATTCACGTTATTGCAGACTTTACTTGTGTATAACCACTGATCTTTAGAACTATGAGACCAAAATCTTTTCTTTAGAGACAAGAGACGCTCATCCTGGACAGTTCTTTTTACTTTCCTGTGAATTTTACTGCAAGAAAATGTTTCCCTCCCATGAAGGCCCCTCAAAGTATGCACAAGCAAAATACATATCAATTTGTTTCTAAAGGATTATGTGTATTTGTATTGCATATATATGCATTATGTCAAAAATTTCTACAGTGCCTTCACTCTTCTGTTGACATTTTAGAGCACAGATTTTGCACTTTCTTCTTCTTTCCTTTTCTTTCCACTCCATTAAAAGCTTTTTTCCCTGATGACTGTCATCAATAGATGCACAGAACATATTTTTTTTTCCACTGTTTCTAACAGAAAGGCAGTCTAATTTCAGAGGTGACAGTACCTTTATCAGAACACAGATCCCTTTTCTCTGGCTCATCATGTGCAAGTTAGTATTGACAGCTGGTGGAACATTTTTGACGCAAAGAGTTCATTCAGGTTATTCTTTTCCTCATTGTGGAGCAGAACAGACCTTCTCTGTTATCACTGTTTGCAGATAATTGCTTGTCTTCCACTAACCTTCAGGGTTAATTCACTAACTCAGAAGGCATATTCTGCCAGTTAAAGCTCATGTATGTCAAAAAAAGAGTTTCACTGCACAGGGAAGTGTAACGCAGAACTGTTGCAACATAATTTGTTTTCTGAGTGATGCACCAACCGTGAATCTTGGTATGGAGGAAATGACTTATATGTCAGCTTGTGGGAAGGAGCTATGATCAAATAAGGATGAACGTGAGACAGCTGGAGTTGGCATTGTGTCCTTCTGTAACTGGTACTTAACAACTGGAGTTTCTTAATTCATGTGTTGGCTTTTCAACAGAGCTAATCAGAATGACTAGGAAAATGACATTATCACAGTATGTTGTTGAAACTAAACTTCATGAAAGAAGTTCTGTATCCCCATTAAATGCGAGTGCTAGTTTCATTAAAGATACAACCAAAACTCAGGCCTACAAACTGGATCTACTTGATTTCAATACAAATATGTCTGTGCTTTACTGCTATTATCTGAGGGATGAGATGTAGGAATCACAAATCATTTCCAGGATACAGCACTTACCTAGCAGCATTCACTGCCTTTAAATTCAGCCACCATCTCCTTTGCCTTCATGGCAGAGCACTGTGTGCCATCTCGTCCCTCCTTAACTGTTGCTTCCAGCTTAGGATACATGGCCATTTGCACAGAGCTAGAGATTGAGACTTCGTTTCCTCATGTAGTCCCTTCCTGCAAAATACCAATGTAATTCTATTCCTTTTTAGGTTTTATTGAACAGTTCCTTGGTCAGCTTCAAGTTTCTTACCACATTAGTTTTTTAGTCCTCATTCTCACATAGTGGCTGGTACACTGGGAGTTTGCCTCTCTGTGTAATTTGTATGAAATGAACACCACAATTGGTAGCATGGCTGCTGTACACCAGACCATGAAACTGTGGCAGCTCCTGTCCAAGCAGCTGGCAAGAATGAAGGACTCCTGCAGCGCTGCACTGTGAATTGACTGTGATTTACCTGATCATTGGGATGCTTTAATTCAAGTGGTTCAAAAACTTGCCACAACAGAATTCAGATAATCATACATCTGTGGTCTTTTACTGCCTTTCCACTTTATGTCTGCTCCATCTGACACTTCTTTCTGTTCTTTCTCCCATTCATGCAGTCACCTACTGCTGGCGACAAGGATGACCAAACACTGACGGTAGGCAGCAGTTAGTAGTTATCTGAGCATTTATTTCTCAAGAGAGCGGTAAGGCAAACATTACTTTGATTTGGCATACATCAGCAATTGTCTGTATCACTGGGCTTTCTTTCTCCCCTCCTGTGCTACTGTAGAATTTAAGTATTTAATTTCCAATGACAAAACTGTGAATTAATTCCCTTGTTCATTTTCTATCATTTTGCATTTAGTATTTGTATGATACCAAAGATTAATGCAAATATTCTGTTTTTATTACAAAACAAACAATGCCTTATTTTAGTGAAGTTTGGATTTTTTTTCTTCCTATGATTGGGTTTCAGGACTTTGTTATCCAGTAGTCCATTGGTTCTGACTATTGTCTTTATCCAGTTGAGAAAACAGCTCTCCACAATGCAGTCTTAGTCAACTTGGTATGCTAAATACACCACTTACGGTATGAGACAATGGCTTGGGGAGAAGAACCTCAGGATATGTTTCAAAATTCCTTAAATCATGTGGAAGATGCTTGAACATAGGCTGCATGGTGCCTTCACTGCCTTACCACTCTTGCAATCTGTTTTTGTAATCGTTATTTACTGAATTGAACCAAAGTGAGGCATATGTTTGACTGAACTTTAGGATTTTAGTCTTAGAAAATGGTATCAAGACTCTGCATATTTACAATGCACTAGAGGCATTTAAAATTAGACTTACTTTTGAGATTCAACCACGAGATTCTCCAAAGAAGTAGATTATGAGTTCCTCCTGATGACGTGATAAGGCTGTAATTTTCTTAATATTTTAAGAGTTTTCACAGAGAAGAATTCGTTTTCATTGCTCTTTTCCTAAGCATTGTGAGACTAACAATTAATTTAATGAACTATCTCCTCCAGAGAAATTGGCTATGCATATGACAGTGTATAATAGAGTGTGTGGTCCAAAATAATATGCTATAGATGATGTTTGAAAATCTTTCACTGTATGGCAAGATGTGAGATTAATTCATTGTTTCAGGCCAACTACTGTACAAAGAACAAATAAAACCTAACTTCTGTCCCTTATTTCTCAACTTAGACCAAGCCGCGTCTCCAGCGGGGAGGAAGTTCTGCATCTCTCCACAACAGTCTGATGAGGAACAGCATCTTCCAGCTCATGATTCACACACTTGACCCACTTGCGGAAGGTATGCCTATTAATTTTCTTTTTTTTCTCCTCGTTAAGCTATTTTCTATATTTCTTTACTTTTCACACGTATTTTCTGAATGTGTATACATTTTCTGGGTGTTTTGCATTCTAATGGCATGATATGCTTACTCCCACCAAGACCTGCAACTTAGGAAATTTGTTCATTGTGGTATTAACTATAAATCTCTTGATTTATACATATCATAATTACTGTTTTCCTCCTCCTCTGTTTTCAGCAGCGACTTAAAAGTTACCAAACTTCAATCATTTTGTTTTTCTGTAGAGTTGTTTGTTTGTTTTTGTTTCTTTCCTAATCTTGATTTTATTACGCCAGGGTTAAAATTTAAAAAAAAATAAAAGCCAAACCGGTGAGTAATTTGTCATGGAATTATAGAAAAGGATGAGCCTGTACTGGTTTGACTTTGGGTGGATTAACATTGAGAACAGAGAAAATGCAACAAACATTCCTTGATGTAACACGCGTATTAACAATTTGGTTGCTTTGTACAAGTTTGGTGTAATTTTTGTTCTGTGAGGAGTTAGCAGGAAAACAATGATTGCCTTGGTCTGAAAAAGTGTCAGGGAAACCATAACTGCTTTGCAATTTTGGGGTGATTTGAATCTCCACTTTTGGTAGACTTCCAATAAAATTCAAGGCCAGACATATGTTAGGTGCATATGTGTCTATGACACTTCTTGCTGGAGTAATAATTGTTGTGAGAAATAGCAATTGCAAAAAATGTGTGAGAGACACATTACTGACAGTGATAAATTCCAAATATTGCCAATCATAAATTACATGTAGCACTTTCTTTCATTTAAGTTCCATTTATGTTTCTCGTTGCAACATTGCACACAGCTTTTTAAGTTGCTCTCCATGTCCCAGACAAGGCAACCCTACTTTTCCATTTCCTTCTTCAAACGATGAAGCTGATGTTTATATTGTCAACAAAAGGGCAATTTTAGCTCTTGCATTCTCCACACCATTATTTCTACTCTGATCATGATCTACTGCTGCAAGAAAATGGAGTACGCATTTTGCTTTGGTTAGTGCTGCACTTTTCACTGCCAAAGCCTGTTGTCTGTTAGAGTGGAGCCATCAACAGACTATGCTCTGTCTATTCTCATAAATACTGAAAAAGGACTATGTAATTTATTGGAGATAAACATTTGGCCTCCTTTATTTCTATCGCTGTAGCAGGTGAGTTGGCTTTCTTACTGCTGCAAACTTTCCTTTCAAGTCTCATCCTTACCCACCTGTTAGTCAAGCTTTTTGCTCTGCTAGAAGAAGAACAGACTTCCAGTCAGAACTTGCTTAAGAAAAAAAAATCTAACAATCCCTCTCACTCCTCTTTTCCCTGAAAGCAATGCTCTTGGGCTGAAGATATGCCAGATACGTCAAGTAGCACTAAGTGCTAAGAGAAACAATGAATAGAAATCTTCAAATCATTTCCAAAAGTAGGTTGGGAAGAACCCTTCAGCAGAGACAGATTGAAGATCTAGGCTGAAAATTGGAAGTGCTTACTGGAGTTTAATTTGGGCTTAACAAAGGTTCCACAATTAAGATCAGCTCTCACCTAGTATGCATTTCTTCACCACTCAAGCTTATTTCACTTGTTTCCCAAATACAGGTTGTTTAGCATTCAGACTTTCTCCCAGTGCCTTTCCCCTCTAGCAAGCTTTTACCATACAGTGTGATCCAGAGTCTTCCCCCTTCGTGATAGCACAGGAAAAAAGGTTTTCAAAATGTGAAATCTGTTCTGGGAGACATAGAAGCCTAGCACTTTTGAAAATCAATTATTGTAACTAAGTATATCAAGTAAGTCAGTCAGTGCAATTACTTATTATGTCAGTAAAACTCTTGAGTCAATATGGATTGATAGAAATGATTGCAAAGGATAAATCTTATTTACAGAAACAAATATCTTCATGGTTTGCTTGCTTGTAATACCTTAGTTCGCTTTTTTTTTTTTTTCACCCATGTCCTAACTCTTATATTTGTCCTAGAGCTGATCTTCTTCAAAAATCAGAATCTAAAGTTCTTGTGGTTCTTACAGGAGTACAAGGCACTGATATAAAACCCGTATGTTTTGCTAAAACTGACATTCTGAGTTTGAATTTACAAAGGCCAAAAAAACACAACTCCTGTGCCCATTAAGATAATGGAGGAGATCCTCCAAGAAACTGTGTCAAGGTGTATAGAAGACAGGGAGGTGATTATAGACAGCCAGCAGGCATTCACAAAGGGTAAATCATGCCTGACTACTTGGGTAGCATTCTACAACAGAGTGACAGTATTTGTGGTTAAGTGAAGAGTAACCGATGTTACCTACTTTGACTCATTCAAAGTCTTTCATATGGTTCCACACAACATTCTTATCTCTAAATCGGAGATAAACGTGTTTGATGGATGGGCTGTTCAGTGGATAAGGAATTGTCTGGATGGCTGTGTCTAAAGAGCTGCAATCAATGGTTCAATGTCCAGGTGAAAGGGGTGTCCCTCATGGGTCCATCTTGGGTTTGGTGCTGGCTAATATTTTCATTGGTGACATGGACAGAGGGATTGAGTACACACTCAGCAAGCTTGCAGATGACACCAAGCTGACTGGTGCTGTTGATACAAGAGAAGGAAGGGATGTCATATCTTTGAGTGACTTTGACAGTTTTGCTAGGTGGACCTATGCAAACTTCATGAATTTCAACAAGACCAAGTGAAAGGTTTTGTACTTGGGTCTGGGCAGTCCCAAACATCGGTACTGACTGGATGATGAATGGATTGAGAGAGCCCACTGTACAAGGGGTTGGCTAAATTAATGGATGAAATACTTGATGTGAGCAAGAAATATGCTTGCAACCTGGAAAGACAGTTATATCCTGCATCAAAAGAAGCGTGGCCAGTAAGCCAAGGGAGGAGATTCTCCTCCTCTACTCTCTTGAGAACCCATCTTGGATACTATGTTTAGTTCTGGGGCACCTGGCACAAGAGGAATTTGGATGTGTTGGAGTGAGTCCAGAAGAAGCCCATGAGGAAGATCAAAGTGCTGGAGCACCTCTCCTGTGAAGAAAGGCTAAGGGAGTTGAGCTTGTTCAGCCTGAAGAAGAGATTTTATAGCCCTGCGGAGACTTTAGAGCAGCCTTTCATTACTTAAAAAGGGCTTACGATAAAGCTGGGGAAGGACTTTTTATCTGGATGTGTAATGATAATACAAAAGACAATTTTAAAATAGGAGACAACAGATTACATAGGATGATGAAATTATTTGATATCAGCAGGGTCAGATGCAGGTACGTGTCCAAAGATGTTGTGGATGCCCAATTACTGGAAGTGTTTAAGATCAATTTGGATGAAATGCTGAGTGGTAGGTTTCCCTGCCCATGGCAAGGGATTTGGAAATAGATGATCTCTAAAGGTCCCTTCCAACCCAAACCATTTATCTTTCTATGATTGCTGGATATCTCCACTGAGTGGATATTGTTTCTTGAAATTTTGAACTTTTGAGCTTTTAAGTGGCCAAATTAATTAATCTGTAGTCAGAGAATTCTGCAGCCATCCATAAGAGAAAATGTAGTTTAATTTGATTGTTGGGTGTAAATACAGTGGCTACCCCAGGTAGGTAAGACTAGTTAACAAATATAGATGACACTGTACTTGAATCCTGTATTCAATTTAAAAATATATGTGATAACTGTTGCATACGATGTTGATTATCTCTTTGGCTTTGTATAAGTTTTATACCAAACGATCAACATGTTCTTCTGTTTTAATCTTCCTGTGTATAAAAACCATCAAATACAAACTGTGCTTACTTTAATAGCTCTCTGCCGTGCTGAGTAATTTTTAAAACTGATTGCATTTCATTGTTAGAAACTAAAAGAAGGGTTAACATTTACCAGAACCACCTGAGAAGTACAAACTTTTATTACACAATCCCATCATTTCAGGGGATATAGAAGTGTAAAGGGTTTTCTGGTGTCTTCGTTAGCCCATACTACACTCTCCACTTCACAAGCACTTTCCTGCATCAGAAAACAGTACATAATGAACAAATAATCAAGTAGTTTGTGTTATTTCAGAGTTTTGCGTAAGCTGAATGAAACCAATTCTGTTGCACTTGTAATGAAAGACAGTAGGCCTGGTGTACAACCTGTGAGGGCAAAAGATTTCTTCCAAATTACTTAAGGCAAGTACGCATCAGATTAAAGAGAATAGCAGAAGGAGATTCTGAGCATTTTTTTTCCACACATAATCGACATAGATCCCCACAATATTTCTACCAGATGATGACTTAGATTAATGTGTCAAAAAGTCCTTATGTCATTGATCATATTTTTTGGATTTGCAGCAAAAGTGCAGTATGTGAAAACATTTTGAAGTGCCATTCTCACAGGAAGAAAGTATGAAAGGTGTAAATTAAAGTACAAGCATATGTAAGCACACCAGCATTCACTACATTTGGGCATTCTCCTGTCATCCTTCCTGTCTCATTTCCTCTGTCATTCATTATTACTCTCTTCTTCTTCTGTGCTTTCTCTTTCCCTGTTTTGCTACCATTTAGTTTCTTTATTTTTTCCCTTTTTCCCCCTCATACTGTTTTCTCTCATCTGCACCTGCTTCCTTTCACCCTATTTCATTAGGATGACTTCCTCAGCAATTGCATTCCTTCTGTCCTGCTGTTTCCTTCAGTCAAAACACTTCCCAAGTGGACACCGGCAGCCCTTCAGCAGGTCCAGCCAAACAAACCAGATGTTTGATCTCCAGAAAAGCTCTTGTGAAGTCTGTCACTAATGTGCTTGACCCTTCACAACTTCCAGGTCGAATGTTGCCATCAGAGCTAAAATTTGTTCTCACCATGCTGCTGGAATATCCAGCTTTTCTTTCAGTCATTAATAAAACAAACTATTACTTTCTCTTTAATAACTGCAAGGACAAAATATTTTGTCATTCCTATGCTTTTGTAAAGCTGACAGAGCAGAAGTATCATCAAAGCCCTCTTAGTGGTAGCATAAGTGTTATAGGATGTATAAACAGATGACATGATTATTTAAGGTCAGCTTGGCCTACAGTGTTATTTTTACATTATCATGCACTGTATTATGTATTATTATATAATGGAAAACCAATTCATTCTATTTACTTCTGAATAATTCATTTGTGTATTCTGCTTTAACTGAGAGCCTCTGGAAAATGAATGTGATTGTAAGATGGAGAATATGATATGATAGAGAAACAGTGATCAGGATAAAAAATTCCACGTTGTGAACTTGTTCTTCAGTCTGTTCCCCTCAAGTGTGCCTTTACCATGACTTGTGCAAGTCTTGCTGAAGGCAGCTTATTAAAACTGGGAGAGCAGTGGGTTGCAAATTGTTCACCCCGCCTGTAACAGATGAATAAGATCTGAGGTCAGTGGGAGTCACTGGATGTTTGGAACATTGCATTCAGGCAGATGTGCAGACACGCTGCAGACTTAACAATCTAAGACAAGAAAGGCTTCTCTTCTTGATATCTTGGTCTCAATTTAAAGCTTCTAAGAAGATAAGAGATCAACTGCTTGAACAGGTGTATGTGTAGGTTATTTGTTAGCTGCACATAAACTTTACAGTTGAAACCTCATTGTTCATTACAAATATAAATATCCATATGACATTCATTTTTGTTTGCTTTTATCTTGTTACAGATATAATGACCTTGGTAGAGATCATTTCCTGGAGATTAAGATTAATGATTGCCTATGCATCGGGCTATCATCTACTCCTAGCCAGTCAATAATCCCCAGGAAATCCTGTGCCAAATTTGCTTCTGCTTAAGTGCTGGTCTGGCAGTCCTTTATTCACCCAGCAGCAACCTGGACTGTTCATAGCAGCATTACTCACACGAATTAGGATTGCATCATCAGACCTGCTGTGTTGGTCAAACCCCAGTCCAAAATCCAAGCAACTCAATCATAAACCAGAACAGTCCTTTATCATTTGTGGATCTTTTTCTTCTGAGTCCTGAGGTACCTCTGTCTGAGTCTTGGTACTGAGTTGGACGTTCTTGGGTTATGAACGGGTAGGATTTACTAAGATTTCCATCTTTTTTTTTTTTTCTTAATAGAAGAGGGCTTTTGTTTTGCATGAAGGAAAATCCTGGAAAGTATTTTGTGGTCAATGACTCAATGTCAAGGTGCAGAGCAGTGCCCCAGGGGATCCATTGTGGAACAAGTGCTCTTTAACATCTTTATCAATGACTTGGATAGTGAGATTGTGTGCATGGTCAGCAAGTTTGCAGATGTTACCAAGCTAAGCAGTGCAGTTGATATGATGGAAGGAAGGGATGCCATCCAAAGGAGCCTCGACAAACTTGAGATGTGGGCCCACATGAATCAAATGAGGTTCAACAAGGCCAAGTGCAAGGTGCTGCGCTTGGGTCGGGGGAATCTTGGACATGTGTACAGATTCTGGGAAGAACTCACTGAGAGCAGCCCTACAGAGAAGGACTTGGGGGTTCTTGTGGATTAAACTAAAAGAGGGGAGATTTAGGTTAGATATTAGGAGGGAATCTTTTATTCAGACAGTGCCAAGGCATTGACACACGCTGCCCAGAGAAGTTTTGTGTGTCTCACCCCGGAGACATTCAAGACCAGGTTGGATAGAGTCCTGGGCAGCCTGATCTGATGGGTGGCAGCTCTGCCCACAGCAGTGGGGTTGAGACTGAAGGGTCGTTAAGTTCCCATCGAACCCAAACCATTCTATGATTCTATGATTTTTCTGTGAAAGTGGCTTCCATATTATTCTACTATGAATAGAAAGCCTACCGTCTCCCTACATCTCCCTACAGCCTGTAGCTTACACAGCTTGCTCAACACAGAGAGGTCTGGGGAAGACTGGGATCTTTCTGCATTTGTGGAACCTCTGGCTCTTACTGCTGTTGCTTTAAAGACCTATACCTTCAGGACCGTGGAAGCTGCTACAAGTGGTCTGTTAAAAAGGGAAGGTGTAGTTGGTGAAGTGGGGATTCAGAGTTCCAGTGCAACCTGAGGCTATGTTGCTTTTCTTGCACAGCTTTAGCAAACGACAAGCTTACCATGCCACTTTTCTGTCTTCTTATAGGCTGCCACAGGCCAACAAAATGTCTTCCTTGACAAGGGAGGATTTAGCTAGGTACTGACTCCCTTGCCACTGTGTGACAAGCGTATAACTTATATGCAAATTGCATTCTCTGCATGAAAATGAGTGTGATATAAATCTCTGTCACAGCTCAGTCCCCAGTCATAGATACACGTCTTTGGCAGTTCTCTCCTATTCCCTTCTCTAGCCATACTTCCAAAATGGTAAACTACAGGATGTACTTCTGCAGAAAAGTTTTTGTTTATCTTATATACTTTACTTTTTAAAACATAAATATGATGCATGTTACTGGCGAGAGAAGTAACCTTTTGTTGCATAAAACTGACATACCTGTCACTTCCATCAGTGAATGCAGAAAAACACACTACTGTCACTGTCTGCTTAGACAAAGGAAAAGCTGCAACCTGCATTCATACTTCTCAGGAAAATAAAAAAAATGATTCTCAAAATTTTTGACGCAGTAGTAAATTATTACTAATTATATCCAATTTCTCAGCTTTTCCATTCACCTCAAGCTATTTTGCTTAATTTGCTGCTGTTACCCGTGTTCTTTCCTGAGATGTGATGAAAAATGTCATGTTACCTCAAAGACAACTGTCAAAGGTTGGGTAATTTCTCACTTGACGAGTCACCCAGCAGAACTCCAGTTTTGTCCTCCTTTTGCAAAAACCTTGCGTTGTAGTTCTTCCATTGGTCTAGGTACCCAATTGGGTACCTCTTTTATAGCTAAAGATGTTTATTTGTTATGTCCTCAAAAGAAAAAGGCCAGGCAGCACATCTTCCACCTGCCTGTGGGCTCTTCTCAACTTCTTGAAGTGACCCGAGTACTTCCAGTCTCCTCAGTTCCAGCACGTAAATGTTCCAGGACTGCAGTGCACTTCTTACTACTGTGCCAGAGATGAAAGAATTAATTTTTTTGTGGCTTCTAACCACAACAGCATTTTATCTAATGTAAAAAATAAGGCTAATAAGGACAAAATTAACAAAAATTGCTATGTATGATTCTCTACTTTAGATACTTCATCATTCTTGAGTGTCCTTTAGTCATAGCTGTGTGCTTCAAAAGGAGCTCAATATCCCTCTTGCACACTTGTTCTCACCCAGCTTGGAAAAGCTCTTGCTTCCTCTTCTGGCATGCCATAGAAAGACAGCCCTCCGAGCAGGAAAACGAGCTTTCTGGCTTTCCCTTCTGCTGAAGGCTGAAGTGTTTGCAAGGGATTTCTGCCAAAGAAGATGGGGGCTCCCTGCCAGGCTCACACACAAATTAATAGCTCTTAGTTATAATCTAGTTTATCTCCATCTTGTGGAAACTCAGTCTGATTTGATAAAAGGAAAACAATATATAGGGCAACGAGGCTTACCTTCACAGTAGAGTTTAATATCTTACAAAGGCAGATACTCAACCCCTTTTTGCAGCTACCTACAAAATCTTTTTTATATTATTATTTCATTTTGTTTGGAGTGGAGCTCTTTAATTCACCTAGGCCAGCACTCTGCTCAAATAGGATTGTCCAGAGCTGGTTACCCAGGACTGAGTCCCGTCCAGGATTCTGGGTTACGCATTGCAGTGTTTGACCAGCATCAAATCTTGTGTTCAAATGGAATTTTCTCATTTTCAATTTGTGCCATTTGACTCTTTCGCTATCAGTGGGTTCTTCTGAAAAGATTCTGATTCCGTCTCCCTTCTTTCCCTCCCACCTGGGACTTAGGCACATGGATAAGATCTTTGAGCCTTGTCTCCTCCAGGCTAAGCAGCTAAGTACTTCATCATCTTTGTAGACAAGTGCTGGACTCGCTCTAGTGACCCTCCTACACTGGAGAGCCCAGGTTTGGACCCAGCATGCAGATGTGCCTCACCGGTGTTGAGTAGAGGGGAAAAGTTACCTCCCTCAGCCTGCTACAGTGCTCGAACAAATGCAGCCCAGCAAGATATTAGTCTTCTTTGCTGCAAGCTCATATTGCTAGCTCAGATTTCAGTGGCATGGTTCTCAGCACAGCTATTAGTGATGAGTAAGATCTCTCTCTAGTGTGGCCTTCTTTCCATTTTCTCTAGTTTTCAGCTATGACAGAGACCACAGAAATTCTGTTCCTAATTTGGGTACATGATGAGGTTACATGGGAAATGTTGATGAGATTAGTATTTGCACAGATATTTCCAACATCAAACTGATTTCAGAAGCTGTGGGTAGAACTCGCCACACTGCCAGTGCAATTAACCTCGTAAGTAAAGCTGAAATCATGAATTATGAATAGCTAAGGGCAGGTCTATGTGAATAAACAGAGATGCTATATACGGTATCCTAGATAGCCTTGTTAATACCTGTCAGAATGTTGAGAGATAAGTAGCTGTTTCCCCTAGGAAATCACAAGATTTAACTTCAGATGAACACGTCTTTCCTTTCTAATATCCTTGTTTTCCCTGTTTTTATTAAGTTACTATTTCTATACTGGCAAAGGCTCTAATCATATAAACATCCTGAATTTCTATCATGAGGACCATAGGTCACATTTAAAATCCATATACTTCTGGGTCAGTAGCAAAGTCTGCATAATGGAAGTTTTCTGGTGCCTTTATATAATTTATTTTTGAAAATTTGAACTGTATCCCTTGTATTTATTTTATGGTAAATGTTAGTTTTCTCAACAATTTATTTCTATATGTCATGTTTTATTCTTTTAACTAAAATCTACTCAAGCTGCTTGCTGCAGGCAACATTCTTGTCTCACCTCCCATGATATTTTCCAGTAAGGCTCTGTTCTTCAGGAAGCGTATTCTTCATGGGAGTCCCTACAGAGCATGAAAAGAAGGCATGAATATTAAAGTGCAGGCATTATCCCAGCGCAGGGTACAGCTGTCCTGTCTATGCAATTCCATGCTTAATAGCATTAGCTTCATTTTAAGTTTCTTCCTAACTCTGAATTTTCTTGTTAAAAATATTAACAACGAAGAACATGAATAATTTATAAGTCTATATAGATCAGGGTGTAATAGTAGCTAAAAGGGAGTTTCTCTTGAGGGGGAGGATGGAAGTTTTCCTTTAGTCCAGTTTGCTTATGGCAGATTACTTCATCCTCAACAACAACAACAACAAGAAGCCTGGATTTTTTAACGAGATTGTGAGAGGAGCATACACTGCCCTTGCAGTATTCTCTTCAGAAATCCTGAAAATGAGAAGAGCCATTCATTGCAGCTGGAGTCGAATGTGTCCAGCACGCCACAGTGCTGAGCATCAGGGACAAGAGGTAAAACCCTCTCACCTTCAGAATCATTGGTAAAGCTCCCAACATCATTAGTAGGATAAAGTTTTCATGTCTACATTTTAGAAGTGCATTTGCATTAATATTAGAAAATTCATTCAAAGGAAATAGTGGGGGGTTGTATCTGGCCCAGGCAGCGGCAGCATTGTTGGTTTACTGGTTGTCCTTAGAGCATTACTATGTTCTCCAGAATGTATGGCACCTGTCTCCATTGAGTGTGATGGCAGGTGCTACAAAGACAACACATGAATGAAAGAAGGTGGGAAAGGAAACAAAGCCATCAGGAACAAGCCTCTTGATGCCTTTTTTAAATAAAAAAATAGTCACCTAGAAGTGTCAGAAGCACATTCTGACACACAGTATACATTGAAAAGACTTTCTGTTACTTGTGTTATTAAGAGGCCACTGGTCACAAAACTCCATCGATCCTTTGACAAACTTCCTTTTGGCACCATAAGATCTATTGGATAGTACAGTGTGTAAGAGCTGTGAGTTTTCAGCCTTCATTTTAAATGGTGCACTAGGAGTAAAGGAACAGACAGATTTTGTTTTGGGGCATGCTTCTGAGCTGCTCAGAGCTCTATTGATATGAATGTATACATTTTTATTTATGTTTCTCCTCACACTGCAGTTACATACAATTGTAGTAAACTAATTGTAATAAAAATAGACATCTTCAATAAGATTATTTTCAGGGCAAAAACACCTACAGGAAAAAACAAGGTAAGGACATGTAAAGAGATGAAAAAGGAATAAAGACTCATAATCAACAGACAAGATGAAAGTTGATTACATTTCCTTATGGAGCCCAGGGCCAGTACTACTTAATTTTGTTATTGCCCAATGTGCTGCCTACTGCTCAAGAAACTGAACATCAGCTAGAAGTATCAACAAAAGATTTTGCCTCATAATCTTCATTTAAAATATTTATTTGCTTAGGAGTGTTAATAAAGCAACTAATAGATATAATTCTAAAATGTGTGCAATTATTATTATTTACTGTATTACTCAGATCTGGAAGAGATCCACTTATATTTAACACCGCGCCATCTCAATGGCAAGGCTTCCATTTTTACAAGAACTTACAGCTTGAAAACCTACAAGTAAAAATGTAGGCTACAACACTGAATTATAAACAGCATAGTTTAGATTATCTGGAGGCAGTTTGAAACATTTTTTTTTACCTTTTACAACATCCGCTTTCTCTATTCAGCATACTGCGGTGATAATACATACTAACTTCTACAGCAGTTCCACTCTGTCCTGCATAGGATATGAATAGTCTATAAGAAAGTTAAGATGTTTGTGTAGTAGACAGAAGATGGGAGTCAAATTTAAACTGAGATTCAGTGAATGTAATTTTTTTAAAGGAAATCTAAAAATCACAATGTGTAATGTTAATCTCCACTAGATCCTTCACATGCTTATAGTATCATAACTTCTTTGTTCCTAGTGTAACATCACTGATGAAAAGATTTAAATTTAGATTGCATAGCCACTGCAATTTATTTAGCAATACTTTCGAAGCGGCCTTCTTATGTTTATGGCTGGCTCTCTTGTTATCTAATTGAATTTTCTAGACTGAATTTTCAAGACTATGACAGCTAGAAGAAGTAACAGAAAAGGTCAGGGAAAGAAAACCTACTTGATGTCATAACATGAATTTCTTTAAGCCCTCTAGCCTAGCTCCTCAGCTTTCTTTAAAAAAAAAACCTATATAATAAAAGAAGATGCTATAAAATGTGACAACAGCAAGCACAAATCAGAAGTCTTATCAGGGAGGTTTAAAGGGGAAGAATATCCTTCAAAAAGGAAATTCCTAAGATGGCTGATCACAAAAATCCATCCAAAATGTAACTAAGGAAAAAATCATTATGATAAATGCAAAAGACTTAATAAAAAACAATACCACAGCCAAAAAAGACATCCTTAAAATTGCTTCTAAACATGAAATTAAACAAAAGCCATCTTCATGTGGTCCATGAAGCCCATCAGTCAATGATGTTCAGAACCTGCAGTGCTGAAGCAGGCAGGGAGCAGTAATCACCAGTTGTGGATCCTCTGTAGTATCTCTCACTTGGACCCTGGTTCTTTGGTTTTCTTTCTTGTCCATCCTGTCCCACTCAGAAAGAGAAGACAATCCCACATGAGGTTTAAGTCTCAATGAAAGAGATCAGCAAAAATTCATGGGTTTTTTGGGGGGCAGACATAACCCCTTTATCCTAATGAGATTTTGAGTATGTAAGAAGAAAATCTGGCATGGTCCAACTAGTGGCATATTGATTTCATATACTATTTGGCTTTTCCGTGTGCCCACTTGTACACAGTAGAACACAGAAGAATGAGAGTGGATGACCAAACTAAAGTTCTTGTTGCATCCTCAGATGGGCTCTCGGGAACTTGCTGACTCACCTTCAGAACCAAATGTGCAACTCTTGTACAAAAATTTACTTCTGTCTCCAGTAGTTGGTTAGACTTCATGTTTACAACACTTTTAATAATCATTTGCTTGCTTTTAAGTTGCAGTTCTTGGCCACAAGCTCATTCTTGATATCATTATCAGTCTTTAGCCCTTACTCTCTCATTTCACTCCTCCCTCTGTCTTCTGTATTCAGCCTATTGAATTTATGAGTTTGTGTTTGAAAATTCTGGCAAAATCTGTGCTTTTCCTGTGTTTGTTCCAGTAGCCTACAAATTTCTTTTAAGCCAAGTTGCCACTGATGTTGAAGAATGATGAAGAAATGTCAATTTTGAGTCATTGTAATTACCTTGAAGAAGCATGAAATGAATTTTTATGCAAATGTGTATTTTTATGGGAAATGCAAGTCTTATGCTTGATTAAGAAACTCACAGTGCATCACTTTGTTCTGACAATTTGAATTCATATTTTTCATGAAGGGGTACGCATCTCTAGGTTGCTGACTTTAGAGTAGCTCTCTGTCTTCTGAGTATTCTGAGAATCTCTAGGCTGGGCTAATTTCAGACGTAACTAGGGACACCTGTAGTATCTGAGATTTTTGTGGCAGGAGATCAAAGAGCTCTGGAAATATTGTCTTTCCCTCCGTGGGAGCCTGTGGCATTGCAATACAATAGCAGAAATGAGTATTTCACCACAGGTGGTATTTATGAGCATCAAAAAGAACGTAATTAGGTGTACTGTTTGAAATTGCAATCAGTGCTGTACCATTGAGTAACAATATTCTTCTGTTTACTTTGATATTGTATGGTGGCTACGGTAGAACCACTGCAGTAGTCATACTATATGCAGTAGGGAACAGTATGTAATAAGGCACATGTTGTCATAATCCCTCAGGAATGTCAGACAGGTTTACCAGGAACCCTCTGTTCTCTCCCAGTGTAAAAATATGCAGAAAGGAACAAATTAATTCATTGACTCTGACACTGTCAAGGATCAGCTGTTAATCTGCATCCCTGCATCCTTTTTGTTTTATGCAGCCAGTGGGGATTCTGGTACTGGCTGGCAGCCAGTCTGTCTGCTGTGTTCTCCCTGTGGGAACCACATAGCATGTTCATGAAGCTGTACTTCAATTTTAGTAATATTGGATTCTTTTTTATCTTTTCAAACACTTTTTATCCTAGTATTTCAGATTTTCAAGACCATTTAAAATCAGTTTACTTTAAAGGAAGAAAACTTTCCCAAATCCAACATTTTTTTAAAGTACTTCAATTGAGTTTGAGCTTACTTACAGCCATATTGGATAGAATCTTATTACAGCAGCAAAATTTGTTTTATAGCAGAAGCAGGTACATTAGATGCTGACTTGTAAAGGCAGATGTCTGGTGTTGCTGAGCATCACCAACCCAAGCAATCTTGAAATCCACATAATAATCCATGCAAATATGCAGCTGACAGTTCGCAGCATCATTACTGTGTGCGTTGCAGCCGGGGGCTGTTGATCATATAAAATGTTCTTCTCTGGGCAGAGGACTAAAAAGCTCTGAAGAGCGTAATCTCACCAGCAAGATTAGATTTTTCCTGGAAATAATTTTCTCAACTGCAAGAATTAGCCTAGTTTAATCCTTGTTGTGTTGAATATTGCTTCGAACGTGATTATTGTCAGCATCGTGCACTCATGCCTCTCTGTTTCATTTCTCTGTTTTTGTAATGTCAGAGACTCTGTTTTACTTTCCTATTTGTCTTGTATTTCTCAGTTCAGATGGGAACCAAACAGATCTAAACCAGATTGCCAGTATGTCAGGTGCCCTGCCCTTCTGCTGCTGCTTTTATTCCTTCTGGAAGTGTGGTGTAATTCACAATTATTGTTGCCATCCTCGGAAACCTGTTCTGCTTCAGCCATTAAATAAAAGACCTCATGCTATTGTTCTGTTCATTCTTCATTTTGTTGCCATGGTACAACCCTCGTCTCAACTTTGTCCATCCTCACCTGCATTCTTACTATTCATTTCTCCATGAGTTTCTGCAGTCCCTCTCTGGCAGTGTTGTCTCCTGCACGTACTCCCATTTCTCTGATGACTCTTGGGCTCCTTTTGGCATCTGTCTTCCACTCTCGTTCTCCTCCAGCAGACACCTTACCCCAGGAATTTCTTTTGGAAAATTTAGGTATCCAAGAATAGATTAAAAATTAGGATCTTTGGAAGCATCAGCCTTATGTATCATCATGGTATTTTACAGTTAAGAACTAATGGCCAGACCTCCAGTGAATTCACTTATGTGGAAAAATACTGAAAGATCATGAGGTCCATCAGCTAAAAGCAAAATAATGGGCCAGCATTTTGTAGTTAATTTCTTAAGCAGTTTCATAAAAATGAAGAGAGAGTATTTCCAAAGAAAACATCACTGTCATGCTGGTTAGTATTCGTTTTGTATGATTACCCTCTATCAAAAGTTTGGATTTTCAGAATCTCAACTATAAAATTTTACACGAAATTAGCAACTGAAATCATCCACAAATTCCTCAACAGATTGCTTTAAAACTCTTCCTTGTGCTTATTTTTTCAGTCCTCTTTGCAGAATGTTGAGACCAATACTAACTATTGAATTTATATGTATGCAAAACCTTAAGAAAAAATAATATTTTCACACAGAAATGTGGTGTAAAGCAAAATTTGCATTAAAAAAAATAACTATATCACACAGAAAAAAAAAACATAGCCCTAAAGATCCAAAGATCTCTGCATTGCGTTCTTTTCTCTGCCCTGATAAACTGTAATAATTCATTATATTAAGATCTAGTTAATAGTTTAATGAATTTAGGACTCATAACCCCCAGTAAAGTGAGTAAATACATTTTTTCTGACTTCACAAATAACAAGTGTGAGACAGTATTATGCATAATTCCTGACATCATATGTTTTCTGTGTTTAGGACATGTAAGTATTTGGATGCATGGCCTGAGACCTGTTAAATAGTTTAGTTTCCAAAGCTCCTGCTGGTCAAGTCCTGTCAAGGTTTATTGTGTATTCACAAATATAGGGACACCAAACTGGTAATCACCTTGACAAGGTCGAATTCTAGATTCCTGTGTTTCTCCTACACTCTAGCAAGTTACTCTTCTAAAATCAGTGACTTGCAAAATTTCAGAGGGGTGTAAAGGCAATTCCATTTCTGTAATCTATGTGTCACTGTCCTTCAGAATTTTTTGCATTAATCACTGTTGAAGTTTATGAACCACATGCAAAAACATGTACATTTCTTGAATGTCTGCTGGTTCCTTATCTTTGTGTCTTTTACTGTGATGTTGTAGAGCTTGGATCATATGGAAACCTAAAATATTATGACACAATGACTGAAGAAGGTAAGAAATACTTTAGAATTGTTTGTTTCAGCTTTTTTTGAAGCCTTTTCTGTGTTTACTTTTTCTTTCCTTTTTCTTTGTCCTGTTTTCAATTTCTCCATTTTTGAATGACTCCTTTTTGCATGACCTCATTGACAGTGCGATCAGCTATGGTTGTTTTTTTCAGGTTTTTATTTTCAATATTTCACTTTTGCTGCTTTCAGATAAGGAAATACAGTTAAAGAAGAATGTACATGCAAAACCACAATCATAAGTTACGTAGTGCAGTATAGTATGAATTGTAAATGCTCATTTTGTCGTATTTTACAATGCATTCAAGAAGATAATTTATGGGTGTTGAAATCACTTCGCTAAATCACTCATCTTAAGAAAAATTATTTAGTGACTTCAGTTTACTGTATTATTAAAAAGTAATGAATGAAAAACTAGGCATGACTATTCATGGAAAATTAATTGTATGCTTAATTGCAATGCAAAAACTATTCAGCTTAAAATCCTGACTGTAACAATATAAGAAGGAAATAATTAGGGCCTAAATCAGAGCTCACTGAAATCTTGGAGAATATTTCTGCTAATTAAAAAGCATTGCAGTTTACTATATTGATTCAGGAGTGCAGTTCCTTAGTTTCCCCTGCATTTTCAGTCCAAGTACATCAGCATTTCTGTAATTCAGAAGTTCCCAGACCTAAGTCCTGAGTGTCTATAAGATCAAGGCCATTGTCCTGCTCACTGGCTATGATGCCAGACAGATGGTTCTGAGTGTTCAGCTAAGTAGTTAGTGGGCTATCTGAGGAGAGAGTTAAGGTTGAGGCCTGTTGAAAAGTTAACCGCCTATTCCTACTTACTTTTAATGCTGGAGATAAAAGGTGAAGAGTTTATATTCTCTGTATTTATAAACATGGTGATATTCAAGTTTAGATTACTTTCTAGTTTAGGTTGATGTTAAAAATGTTTTAAGAAAACTTTCATTATGTGATTTATTCCTGACCATGAGTGGTAACTTTTGACTGTTTCACATTTTCTGTATGTGCTGCTGTTACTCAAATAAACCCATACTATTCTGGGGCCATCTACAGGAGATGGTTCTTTCCATCACTGGCAGATGCAGGTTTCTTCTGGAGCAGGCATGACTATCAACTTGTAGGGCAGCCTAGGAGCACCACCCTTAGTTGCACAGATTCACTGTCTGATTCACAGGGGTGGTAAGAGATAATGCTTGAGAGGACATTCAACCTGGCAAACATTGGTGTCTGTGTTGTTTAAATACACTTCTGAAGGACCATGAAGCACCCAAAATGAGTAGTCAACTGAAGCAATTAAGATAAGGCTACCAGAAATAAAGATTTTGCAGTATGTCTCATCTCAAGTGTTTTTTCAAATCAAGCTGTAAATGTCATTTCTTGTTCTAGCCTCAGAGTTGGATATGTTAAAGTTCCTATGTTCTATTCCATAGTATTAAACCTATCATTTCAAAAGCAATTTCTGCGTAAGTAGTCTTCAGATTTGTATAAATCCTATTATAGTAGTTAAATATAGCTACTTGTGGGAAAATATCCTTGCAAGTATGCTATGTATAATATATGTACTTATTATTACTGTGCCTGAAGTAATGCTATTAATATTCAATGTCACCTCAGAAAGTCCTCCTCATGAATAAACAATCAAAGACCATGCTGTAGCAGTAGCTAAAATCTAGTAGCAAAAATCTTCCAGTAACAAAAAGAAGGAACGAAGCTCCTTGTCTAAAGGAGTATTAACAATGACAAGAGTCTATGATACAGTTTAGCTTCTGCTTCTTAAATACAACTGTCATCATCATTTTCATGTCTTTGATAAAGCAATAATGAATAGAGTACCCCAGAAGCTGTAGTTAGATCAAAGTGCACTGTATTTTCAGCTCTCTATTTGAATATTCAGAGGTATAATCTCTATCACTCCACATCACACTTATTTTCATCATCCCTTTCACTCTTTCTTTTCTTTATTTTCCCCTTGAATTAGGTTTTTATATATCTTCTGGAGTAAGTTAGCCACAGAAACATGTAAAATCAGTTACAGATCTCTAGGTTTTTCTAATGTCATTCAACCTCACCCTGAGCCCCCAAGCCCTGAGTGGAAATAGGCAGCAGATCTTTTGTCCTCTGGTGGAGAAGCACAGGCACATGCATTTCTGCTTAAGAATCAGCATAAGCAGAGACAAAATGTGACAGGTGACAACAGCAGATACAGCCAGAGGGCCTTTGGGCTCCACATCTTTGAAACTGATCTCCATTTTATTTGCTTTGGTTTGGTCAGAAATTGACTTTATATTAATTGCTGATTAATCAATCGCCCGACTCAAAGAAGAAATATACCATACCAGATGGGAACAAACACTTGCAGTAGTCCTGTACTGTCAAGTAATCTCAACCAACAGCCTAGAACACGACAAAACTACATTTGTTTTCAGGTGACACTTCTGCAGCATTTTACAGTTCAAGCTGAAATCACATGAGATGAATTTCCACAATTGATCAATTGCCACCCCTTAGCTGTGTTACACAACTGGGCACCAGCAGGACTGGAACGTGCAGTTCAGACTGCTCAGCAGCCATGGATTTGATGTCTTCTGACTCGTGAAAGCTTGGCTCTACTGCTGATGGTGCATAGATGTAGTAAATTGTGTTTGATGAGAGACCAAGAAGTAGACAAATTGTCAAGTCTTAATTTTTTTAAACTGGTGAATTTCTAAAGATAAATTACTTTTCTGTAAAATCAGAGGCTTCTGACCTTAGGAACCTGTAGTCTGTAATTTAGATTGTAGTCAAAGGATTGCATTTTTTAATAAATCCATGATCAGCAAGAGAATCTCTTCCTGCTGATGCCAGCTGGAGTTACTCATGCAGATCAAGGTGTATGTATTATACAATACTGATTTGTTTGCATATATTCAAATATAACCAACTTAGTTTTAAGCTACCTTCTTCGCTAGTCATCTGGCCTTGATCTCTTGTTCCTTCTGAGCTATTCTTTTTGGACTAAAATGAACTGCAACATCTGTCAGAGTTCAGCAAATCTAGATTTATTAAGTATTTTCTGGAACAAATATCCTATTTTGGGTCTGCGGAGTCAAATGTTTTCACTGATCTAAACTCTCGTGGTACTGGTTGCCGTGAAAACTATGCTTGGGTAGTCAAGCCCACCACACATAGGAATACACACTTCTAGCTTCTCCGAGAAACAAGAAGAGTAACATAAAATTCCTGTGGGTTATTTTAGTAATGCCACCAAAAGTCAAGAGAAAAAAGGCATGCAAAGTCTGTGCCTAAACTGAAATCTTTGGGACTTTCTGAAATTTCCTGGGGTGGTTCTTCTGTGTGATTCTGTCCTTCCCCTTTGCTGGACAAGTTCTGATTTGGTTTGTTTGAAACTTACAAGCGAATGGTAACTGCTAGTCCCTATGTGCTGTGTGTATGTTTCTGCACATATGAAAGCTCTAATACATGGATTTGAACCGATTTCTTGTGATGGTGTAGTTTCTGATAATCTTCCATTTGTGTGAAAGGAAGAGAGGATTTCTTTCTTAACCAACAGTTGTTTCTTGTATGACTTTTAATCTGGAAACACTGACTCTGTTATCTAGCTACCTGAGTTCATCCATGACCAATAGTATTTCCCATTGCTAATCAATTATGTGATTCCACTGAAACATCTTTTGACCTTAAGCCTGCTCTCTTTTTTTTATTTCAGTGTTGATTTTCAGTGTTTCAGTTGTTTTCAGTGGAATTTTAAACTGGAGACGAATAGCTAAAACATGCAAGACCACTGCCTAATAATGGTATATACTGTAGTCAACAACTTATACTTTGAAAGAGAGAAAAAAAGTCCTAAAAAGCAAAATCAATGAAGATGCAATAGAGAAGGGCACATACAGCATCCATCTACAACACATATGCTGTCATAAGCTATCCAAAGAGCTCTTACATAGTCAGATCAACTAAAGTAGAGCAAGGAGTGAATTTGTTTTGCTTAAGTTTGCCAACTTTGACATTGCCTAGTTTGAATGTATCATTTGGAAACAGTGATCAACGAAGAGTGATAGGACTTGGGATTTTCTTTTAGGAGGAGGAGAGTTGCCTTGAAGGCAGTCTATATGACGAGCTGTACAGTTACTCTCATGAGAGACAAAACCTCCTTGGCATGGTGAAAAGGAAATTTTCCTTTGAGAAGCTGCCATGGAAATCGTTTATTCTGAAGATTTCTTCTTTCCCATCAGAAGTATCTGTAGAATCTATGGGGACATAGCTGAGTGCAAAGTGACAAGGTTGACCACACCCACCATGATGCTATATATGGGTTCATCTTAAATTCTGTTTTACTGTGCTACTAGTTGAGACCTGAAACTGTGTGCATTTGTTTGTAATATCTGTGTTCATCTTCTCTTTAGTCTCAGATCCTACACCAGTGCTTTTTTAGGTGGAACTTTACTGACAGCTAAAGAAGAAAAGTTGGTTTCCATTTCTTGTTCTACTTCTTGCAGTGTTCTCAAAACAGAAAAAAAAAAAAAAAGCAATAGTAAGAATATCAGATAGCGTTTAATAACGTTTGCTGTTTGGGGAGGGGTGGAAATTGATTATTAGCACTGACTTTTGAATCCTAAGCTACAGCAAAGAAACCGTCTCTCAAAATATCTGCATCTGAATAATGACAACGCTTCCTTTTAGGAAAATTCAAGGAGAGGGCCTCAATTCTGCATAAGATCGCCAAAAAGAAGTGCCAGGTAGAAGACAGTGAAAGACAGAATGGAGCTGCTAATCATGGTGAGTGCAGCTGTACAGATCTATCACTTGTTCTCGATACTCTTTTTCGCTGTTTTATTTTGCTTGCAAATCCTTAGAGGTTAATTCCTCCTTCTGCTTCATTTTTACTGTCTTGTTAAACATATTCTGATTCCCTGTAGAAAAGGAGATGAAATCCAAATACAGGACAGGAGTTAAGTGCAAGATGAGAAGGTCTGATGAGGGAGTTGAAAGTCTCCCAGAAGGGCTGAAGAGATAAAGGCAGAGCTGATTTTGGACAAGTGAGGAACTGGGAGAAATTAGGGCACAAAACTTACCTGCAGCTTGCATGTCAAAATGCAGTGAGTTTGTTGAGTTGTGAAAGGTTGATGCAGGGGCAGACTGCTGTAGTTTTTCCCTGTAATCTACCTGTTCAACCCACAGGTATAAAGAGAGCACTGAACAGCATTACTAAGCTCTATGGTTTCTCCGTGTCTGTGTTACTGAACTACTTGCACAAGCAGAAGATGGAACAGAATTGCTGTTAGCTCAGTCTCAATGCAGTGTTGTTAAAGGAAACATTTTGTTAATCAGTTCTGCAAAATAAACACCATCCCCACAATCCAAACAGATAGCTGAGGTAGTCTCAGCTGATTTATAGCATTGCCAGCTCATTTCCTGATGGTGCTTTGCCCTGTTGTTCTGTGTACTGAACCCAGCCATACATGCATGTTTAACCTATCCTAAAGAAACAGTGTTCACCAGTTCTCATTTCATGAAGCCCAGTGAGTTTTCTAAGTGGAACCTCTCCAAAATTTCATGAAAGTAGCTTCTATGTTATAGAGGGATGGGTGTAGTCTCTCTAAATCAAGAACCACTGCTCTAGGATTCTAAGTGTTCTATGTAGTACAGCCTCTGCCACAAAAAGAAACAACCTTCATATTTAAGATTTGATTTTTGTATCTACTAGTTGCTGAAAGTTATTTAAGCCCATCTGTACTAATTGTGCAGAATTAGCTTGCAGTGGCTTTTCAGAGAGGGCAAGAATTTATCTTTCAGTTCAAAAGTTCCCATACCAAAAGGAAATTATCCTTTGTCTACCATTATCCATATTATCCTTTGTCTACCATGGCATATTCTCTGCATTAGATAACCATATGCAAATGTGTCTGATAAAAGCTGAATCATTTTCTCAGATGATACTTTTTCTGACTTTGTGCTATGTTTAGACAAAATTTACTTCCCCAGTCAAGCAATTGAATGGGACAGTGTTAATAAGCCATAATGCTGAGTGTGGGGTTAAGAGACAATACACATGCACGGAAATAATTAAAGACATTCTGGCACTTCGCTTTGGCTGTGATCTCAGATTTTTAATTTAGAAGAATCTCAGGATAGCAGTGCTGTAACTTGACAGCTGTATTTACTTACATTCACAAGAGCATACCGTAATGCATACTGAACTTGTACAAGACATTTCTTATTGCTGTTCCCCATAACTTCAAATTGTCCAAAGGATTTTTGGTCATTGACATTTTCATCCAGTACGTGCTGAAAGAGGTGACTGCTGTTTAGAGAATTCCAAGATAGACAAAGTAAGAATAAATTTGAATAAATGTAGTGTCAGAAACTGAAGGCCCAACTTTATTCTTTTAATCCCTTTCGAGTTTTGCACAAGGGCAATAGGATTCTGTTTTAAAGATCTTCCATTTATTCTTCTCCCATGTTTTTGCAGAAGAAGGAAAATTATTACAGTTTGGAAGTAACTTTACAAACTGCAGAAGTTAGTGTGTTACAGAAGTTATTTCTTATTGAAAGTAAGCCCTCGCTTGCATTCTTTAGTGTCTGTGTAGAACATTATATCTTGTGTTTTACCTGAAATGTTAGGCTCAGTTTAGCACAAAGAGCATGCGGTATTGCAAAGGATGTACATTTTCTTAGAACATGAATGCTGGTACAATGGTTTCTTCAAATACAAGCTTGCAACTTATAAGAATTTTATTCAAAATATGGTCAAATGAAAGCCAGAATTTTGGTCTCTCTCTTTTTAAGGCAGATGTTTGTCCACCATCAGTATCTGATGACTTAAACAGACTGAATATATGACTGCAGTTTCACTAATAGATTTGTTTTTTAAAACTGTGTTGTTTTCTTGCTCTTATTTATGGATAATACCAGAGAAAGGTGCAAAAGTGGAAGTTGCAGTAACACCACCGAGTGATTCAGGACCAGTGCAGAATGGAATCGCCCATAATGTTGATGAAGAGGTTAGTGTTTTTTTTAATTCTGATTTTTATTTCCGTATTACTAAATATATTGCATGCTTGATTTTGCTTTTCACTGAATGCATGCCTCTTAAAAGCAAGAAGTTGTGAATAGGAAGTCTACAATAAATATTATCTTCCTTTATTACTTAACACAATATATTATAATATGGTTTGCTGTATATAAAAACTGAAGTCTGTTTGCACATATATCTCTTGTGCCCAATGCTCTTCAATGTAAGATAGTAGTCTAGAATGTATTCTTTTAGGAAATGCATTTGTGCTCATCAGATAGGATGTTCAAAGCCCTGAGCACAGCTAATGGAAATTGCTTGTCTGATTATCATGATATCACACAAAACCTGTTCTCTTAAGAGGGCAGCTTGTCACGTGGTGCTTTGTGGGATAGTTAAAAGTAGGTGGAAAGGAGGAGCTGTGTGCAAACTTTTCAACTCTGCCTTCTGTTATCCTGAGGCATAAAAAAATAAGTTACAATATACTATGTTAGTGTTTCTATGGCTCTTCTTCTGTATGGTTAAGATCTACAAAAGAAGAAATTAAACACTTAAATTGAGTTATTTTAGCATGTACATTTTGAAGTAACACCATAACTCTGTGTAACTCTCACCATGACTGAAATGGCTATACAAATTAGCTAGTTTCTCTCTGAAGTGAGCTGTAATTTTCAAGGGTAGCTGACTGACAAATTAGGCTTTCCCGAGGCCTTTTATAATGACTTTACTTTTTAACATGCTATTAATCTGACCTTCAACCCAAGCAGGCAAACAAGTGGAAAAAAGTGGTGAATTGATTTTGCTAAACTTGGGCACTCCTTTTAGGCTGAAGCAGCAAAACCTGCATAGAGGAAGAAAGCCTTCTTAAAAATAGTCCATGACATGCAATTTTTTATAATGATTTTGTTTGTATGTACTGACACAAGAAAGCTGCTTCTAGAGGTGGCTGAAAAGAGGTTTATTCCATAACGTGAACTTCCCAATACTAAAAATGAAGTGAACTGTCTTGCATTTACATACAGAAAAATCATGCAAAAAATGCAGTGCCTGTGTTTTGTTTTGAATCATGCAAGGCTTAGATTTCAACATTTTGCCTGTTTTCACTTGCTTTTTGTTTAACAAAATTTCTAGTCCAAATTAGAGATCGTCTTGCCTTGTTCATGGCTGGAATATCACTGTAGGTAAAATTCTTTCCTAGAAAGGTTCTGCAAGACATAGAAGAAAAATGAAAAATGATTTATAAGTAACAGTGTTTATTTCTGTTGTCTGCTTCCTAAACACTACTATCCTTTACAAACAGTATAATTTAACTGGAACATAAATATATCTGTGTTGTATTATCCGATTTTGTGCCTCTGTCTACAAGACTGAGGAAAAAAAAACCTAGAATGAGACTTTGGGAAAAGTGTTTTCTTTACAAAGCTACTGGTGGAGTAATGGCATGATGGTTATGGCCAACAAGAGGGATTAGTGCACCACTGAGGGAAGAAGGCTTTTTAGTTCCTCACTGAAGATAACTTTGGTCTTTGAGAATAGAAATGGAGAATCAGTATCTGTCAATAGAGATGGATAGTTTTCAATTTCCTGAGTAATCAAGTAATGATAATGAGTCTGCCGTGGATAGGAGAGCTTAGTAGAACATTACATTACAGTTTTTGTTGATATAAGCTGTACAGACTGACATACCAGTTAAAAGATCCTTGTTATCCCAACAGAACACTACTCTTAATTAAGAGTTGAATAAAATCTATGGAATAAAGAATCTCAGCACTCTGCTTATATTCCACATTAATACTCATCATTTTAAGGTAAACTACATCCTTTAACTTCAGTAAAATAAGTAATAAAATCCAAAGCAGTGTGGTTTTCCAACTTCTGTTCACAAAGGTCAGTAAAGGATAGCATAGCCTGGTGTAGCCAGTTTGGCAAAATAGTCTGTGGGATGTATGATAACTCTAATAGACTCTAAGAGCACTCAGTAGCTTAACAAGGAAATTAATCTTGCTCTGCCACATTTTTTGTACCGAAACTGCTCAGTGAAAACAAAGAAGGAAGAGTAATCTTAAGCAATCATATTTCACAGCAATGTCCTTATGCTATCATTTTGCATTGTAATGAAGTGGTTTCTGAGCTTGTTCAGAAATCAGCAAGGTCAAGCAGCCTCATCCTTCAAGACAAAGTTTTCAGTCTCAAACAATGTCAGGATAAAGAGGGAAAATTGTTGCAGGAATACATTACTCAGCAATGTTTTCTTCCTTTTCCTCCCATCTCCATCTAGATATTTTAAACTTTTGATGAGAGAGGCTTTGGAACTTTTTTGTTAATTGCAGCAAGTTTCAGGTTGCTCTGAAAAAGTACTGTGCTGTATCAGAGGTGGGATACGTTGTTTATCATTGTCAAAATGACAAGATGGAGCAAATGGTGAAGCTTGTAACTGATGGAGGGGTGATTCTGCATTTTTAGCTCCATCAATCTGAAAGAAAGGATTTTAAGTGTCTGCTGTCACAGAAGAAAATAGCATTCTCCTAATAACATTCTGAGATGGCTCATGCTGGCTCCCTCCCAAGTGGCCTTTCTAATTTTGCCCTCTTGCAGTGATAACCTGACAGTTGCTTCTATCTCAGGCTGCTTCACTTACTGATATGTTGGGACTTATTTTGTAATTTAAAAATATATGTTGGAATTTTGAAAAAGTTGTAATAAAAATGTTCTACTCATTCATGCTATGGAGGTAACAAACAAATAGATCTCTGTGATACTTAGGACCCTACTTCCCTATGAAGCTCCCTGCCTATTCCCTCCTGTACAGGGAGCTTTCCTCAATTCATTGCTTAGCTTTTTGTGCACAGTTTCCTGGTACACCTTCCCAAGCTGTGGCATCACCCTGAAGCTAACACTGGCCTTGCTGAGATACCTGAAGTTAACAAAATACGGTGGATCTTAAGCAAGCAGTTTAGAAACAGAAAGGGAGAGAGAAAAGAAAAAAAAGGTTTCAGACAATAAGAAGAGTAAAGGTCAAGAGGCACAAAAGCAAAGAAAAACAAGATCCTCATCTACTCCCACTGATATCTAAGGAAAGTGTGCTTCCTGTAGAGAGAAAACATTCAGCTTGGTGAAAGGTGAAGTTTGTGTGTTCCTAACACATTTTCATCCTCTGGCTGCTTTTATAGCTGTTCATCTCCTCAGGAAGCATGAAGGAGAATAAAAGAGAAGGACAAACTCCCTTTCTTTCTGTTTAGTATATTGACCTCATAGAAACTAACAGGATTACTAGTGGTTATAGAACTGTAGACAACAATGGAATCACACGCAACAGCATTCACAAGACCTTGTTATTTGATGAAGATTAGAATTACAGGGGGGGAAATAAGTCATTGCTCTGTTGTGACTTTCTTCTACCTTCTCTGATCTTATGCAGACACAGTGTAATGCTAGGAAGTGGCATATCTCCGGAGACAATGATATCAGTGCTAAGAGCAGCTTTGATCAGGGAATTAATTACTGGAAGTAATAAGAAATACATTATAATATGCCAGCTGGACCTTAAAAGTAGTTTCTTCTCTTTCTTCCACAAGAACTAGCTCATTGCAGTTCAGTCCTGACCAACAAATACTCTTGAATTTTGATCTTTTTTAGTACAAGTATTCACCATTTTATCCTGAGAATGTCGTTTTTCTTCTGATTTGGGAGTAGAATTTATTCTTGTGGTGTGAATTTTTTGAAGCTAAAGGAAATTCTGTGGTTTCAGAATTTGGAAATGCAATATAAAATTTACTTCTCTGCAATCTGCCATTTGTGTATGTCCAAATACATTGTATTATGATTCATAAGAGGTTCATAAGTTTGTTTAGACAGACTTCTAAATCACTGAAAACATAAGTAACTCCATGTCCCAGAGATGTTCATTTAGAACTAAGAAGATTAGAGATGCTGTCCATATAGAAGAACCAGGCTGCAAATATGCCTCTGGGGAAAAAATACTGTCCTGAAAACTGTGGGTTAGGATATGGGTGTTTCCACACAGCATGTCGTCGAGTATTCCTAAAACATGTTTGCACTGAGGATCCAGAAGATTTATATAGAGATCTAATAATTTTTCCCCCACTGTCAGGCTCTGTAATGGTCTTCATCCTTTTCTCTCTTGCAAACAAGTACAGCCCCAGTCCACCGATATCCAGAAACCTCATTTCTCCTCTGGATAGCCCAAGCCGTTGCTCAACAAGGTGAACTCTGTTTTGTTGCTGCTTTCAGGAATTCAGAATGGCTTTTCAGAAAACGTCTCCAGAAATTCAGCCATCAGTCCCAGACAGCAATACTCATAACACTCCCATTAAAGCAGCAGCTGATCTTCTATACTTTGACAAAACCTAGATCACCCCTTGGGACAGGGGGAACAGACATCTGTGGTTTCTTTCCCAGACCATCAGGGAACAGTACCTCCTTCCATCATACAGTCTGCAAGACATTCCTGCTTCATTTGCTGTCAGAAATTGCCTTCCCTCCTGCTGAATATTCCATCTTCCTTGGGGATTTTGTTCTACTTGCTGCATTCTTTCTTTTAACCTTTAGCAGATTGCCACAAAGGAGAAAACTCTGTTATATTAAACTTCATACAGCAGTAGTGAGTGTGCGTGATGAAATGAAAGAAGACTAAAAGGACACTGGCAGTGTCTCATTAAATGTTTTATAGGGTGTCCTTCAGAGAAATGATCTTTTTGAGAAGTCCAGTTGCCTCCCCTCCACCCACTGCCACCTTCTTAACAAGCATTTGATAAAGTGTGCTCAGTCATAGTCGTTTTAGCCAGTGGCTTTCCTAAAAATAGCTCACTGGCTGAAGATAACACCTCTTCCTCCCACCTACACACATACACACACACGCACACACATACACATACGCACACTTTTACCTGTTTCCATGGTAACTGCTGGAAAATGTTTACATGCCAACCACGACACTTACCTGAGATACTAGGTGGTAAGGTGTATTTTACTTTCCCCATCAAAGAGCAGCAGCACAGAGTACTGCATTACAGGACAGAGTCTCTGAAGGAGGCAGCTGTCCCCTACCATGGAGGCCTCATTCCCTTCGCATCAAATTAGGATGATTTGAATCCAAGCAGCATTGCCTTCTCTGTCATAGGCTATAATTCTTGTGCTATATAAAGCGTTTCCATTTAGTTGAGAGATGGTAGAGAAGATGAGAGCAGCCTTTGTTGGAAGACAGTGATATATTCCAGCATGCCTGGCATTTGTATCATCATTAAAAATATGTTTTTCTAATGCAAAAAAAAACTCTTTTCAGTTGCCACATTCAGCCTAAAATAAATGTCAGCATCTTGTTTGCCAATATAACTCTTTGTAACATTGCATTACACTGCCATCAAAATGGATTGTTCTTTAATTACCTAAGGCTACTTAGTTACATATTCCATGTTGTTTTTTTTTCTGCTGAATGCCATTTGATTTACATTAAAACTAGGGCAGGGGAAAATGGAGTGACACACACAAAGGCTGTATCTCCATAGCACTATAGCTGTTACTTCAGCTGGTGGGCTGGCTTTTCACTATTTCAGACTAACTATACCTTTTCAATTTTCCCAAAGAGTTGCAGTAGTTACGTGGGCGTAGAAAACTGCATATAAGCTCTGGGAACTGTGCTTTAAGCTATCTGCAGAAGAGCCCAGGAGGGCAAAGGCTGCAATTCTGCAATAACAGAATGTGGAGCAAATACCTACCTGTGCCTTACTTGTTCCCACAGGCTTCACTTGAAGTGTAGTTATTTTCAGTGAGTTCACAGTGCAGAGATGATTAATAAAAATTGACTACATTAAGATGTCAGTCCATATGTACTAAACATATTTTAAAAGCTCAGGGATTTAATTTTACTCCCTTCTTGAATTTTCCTCCAGGATGGGAGAGGAAAGCCATTGTTTTTTGACTTAGCTACTCATTAGAAATTGCATGCTATCATATTACCTTGGTATCTCACTTTCCTTCTCATGTATTTCCAAATGAGATGGAATAGAAAATAAACACAGGAAAGAGTTGAGGCTGTTGCAGTATTCACAGTAGGGCTCCGGTAGCCTTTGTCCTTTGCCTTTCTGGTGAAATAAATGAATATGAGAATTTCTATTCTAAAGAAAAAAAACAACCATCAGTTTCAGTACTGAAAGTCAGTACTGCATCTGAGACAGATAACATTTTGAGACTACATAATTTTTTATTGATTCACACTTTGTAAGGCGTTTGATTGTACGGAACTCCTCACTCTCAGGAAATAATATAGTTCAACAGTCCTTTACATCGCTATCAGGCAAAAAAATAAATTGCATTTTTTTAGGTTGTGCTGTATCTATACTTGTATGAGGAAATTGAAGTTGTAAATAGTCTCTGTCTATAGTTTCCTTTCTGTTGAAAACCTGATGCTAACTGTTTGCTGATTGGTGATATCAGAAGTCAAAATGCACAGTAAATGTACAATTTGGCAAATTTCTAGCTAAGCTCTTTGGCTGAATTGGTTTAAGAAACGAATCCCTAGAGTGTAATATTTGTAATTCAAATGCTCTATCTTTTGTAACATATAGACTAATTGGTATATAGTGGCAGATTCAAGATTTCAGATAAGTTTGAGGAGGTTTGTTGTACTTGTTTTCCATGTTTTACTACAACCAGTTAAAAATATATATAAAAAATGCAGTTTGATGTGGTTCCAGATAAGCAACTGTTTTTAGGAAGATGATAAATTTTGAATGTGAGCATCCAAGGAAACAACATTCTGATGTCTGCAAGAAGCAGTGTCTTACACTGTGACTTCAGTAGGTGGAGTTTGCTATAAGCTGTTGTTTACAAACAAAATAGCTATTGGTGAAAGATCTCCTTATGTTCGTGTTGCTTGTATCAATTGAAACACATTGTATCTTCCTGTCTTTGGAAAGATTTTCTTGGGGGATTGGCAGAAATCGTCAGATCAATCCTGAGCAAACCAGTAAGAGATTTCATCTGTGGGATTACAGATAAATTTTAGATGATATTCTTGGTTGAAGAAAGTGTGAAAGATGTACATTCAGGAGATTTGGTGCCCTTTTTACCATTTGAGTTAGAATAAGAACTGAAGTAGCAAAAATAAGATTATAAATATGTGTATGTTAGTTTAGAAACAAATGTTGAAAGAATATTTGTTACAGATACTGAAAGACAGCATATAACGGAATGACACTTCTTGCTTCATTTCTTCAAAATAGGGAATCGGGACAGTTGTATATGCAAGGGGAGTGTTTGCCCATTAGAGAATAAATTTGATAGTTATTGATTAATTCTTACTAGGGCACCATATGTATCCCATCCAGGCATGAATATACATATAATATTAAACACTGAAGTGTATACATAACAAGAAGTCCCAAGCACAAGCACTAAAAAACTAGGATACAGTAAACAAAGACTGTAAAGAATTGCAACAGCTAATGAGAATTTCATGGAAGCACACTAATAACTCTTATAAATGAAGATCAAATGCAGCTTTTGGCTTGGCTTTTAATTTGTGGAAGATGAAAATGTACCACAAAATCCAGTACTTCTTCCTTGAGTGCCCATGTGTGGCTATTGCCAGAAGCGAGGTACTGACCACAGAGGGCCCTTGGCTATTTCTATCTTCCTAGTCCAGTCAGTGTTACCATATCATCAAAAACCAGAAATGTTACATTACTTTATCTTCTCCTACTTCCTCCAAAGCACTTACTGTCTACCAGAGATCAACCTTTAAATGTGGCTTGGGAAAAGGTTTTCAGGTGATCATACTGATTGAGAGAAAAGGAAAACTGTTGCCAGTTGTTTCTCCAAGAATTAATGTGTTCGATGACTATCTAGAACACTTAGAATTCTTGCAATTTGTAATATAAATAAACTTATATCTGTACATATAAGGATACAATTGCACGTTCATTTGCATATTCCAGACCATCCTTACAGATACCAAAATGAACTTAGGGAACTGAAAAAAGGAAACGAAATTGAACTGTAGGAGAACTCATACAGCTTCAGGTTTTTCTTGACTATAATGCAATCTGGGTTTTTTTTGTGACAGCAGTTAAATTTAGGTTAAAATGAAACTTTGTGTACCCAGTTGAGTAATTTCAGAGTTCATAATGCCAACTAATGCAACTTTCCCATATAGTCACTATATGGGAAATATATCTTTATCTTTATATATCTTTAGTATCTTTAAACCTATTTAGCTGCAGTGTAAATACCAAGGGAGTGAGTTTTAGGGTAGGTTTTATTTGCCTACATAGAATTGGCTACCGGCGCCTGAGCTGGCCTGAGAAACAGATTCTTGCAAAGTGGTGGAAGGTACGTTGTAAACTAGCAGAATATTCTAAGCTTCTGATTGAGCATCTGGAGGTCAAGTGGAATGCCAGAAAGCATCCAAAATGACAGCAGCATATCCATTTGTAGATAGCTGAATTCCACCCTGTTCATGATATTATCATTATGTTTGTCTTCTTAGCACTGAAAAAGGGAATTGTACATAATATTCTAAGTGTTGAGCTTTTGTCATACCATCTAAAAGTAATAAAAAATGTGGTTTCAGTATTAGTTCCTACAAACTGTGAGTAGTATACGTATTCAGTATGCATATTGCAGATAGACTGAAACCACAGATAGAGCAAGCAATCTCCACCATAAATCCATGCTAAGTCATTTCGTATCACTGCTGCTTAGTCCAGATCATGACATCCACATTTTCACAGCTTTATAGCTGTGAAAATTATTTCTCTTTCATTTCTTCATCCTCAATGGATGCTTTGAATTCCACACAAGCTATATTTACAACTGTGTTTAACATACTTCCTTCCACTGGTATTTGGAAGGTCAGCATTTGAAAGCCAAATGTTGATTCTAATTTATGAAATAGGAACTGGAGATGCAGTCTCTAGCACCTGTAACGTATCTTTCAGTTACAGTAGCAGGGAAAATGGTTTTGCCCTACTCCACTCTTGAGTTTGAATTTGGACTTAGACTTTGAGTATAGTTGTCTTGGGAAAATGGATAAGGCAGTACAACCTGAAAGGTCTTAACAGGTGGAGCAAGGTTTCGCAGGACACATCTGGCAGACCTCCAGACATAATTCTTTGTGCTGCTTTGCTACTGTCATTCATATTTCCACCGTGCTCATGCTACCCCAGTGCACAGAGATGTGCCACTTAGAAAAAGTTGCCTATCAACCCTTCATTGGCCCTTTTTGTTCTGAAATTTTACCTCAGTCATCAAATTTCAAAGCTGAACATCTAGCTCAGTTTGATTTTCCCACCTCAGCAACATCTACCAGAAAGGAAAAGGAATGGATTAATTTATGGAAAAGTAACCCCATAAACTCTTGCACTAACACAGTCCCCCAAAGGTCAGAATTCAGTGATTTATGGCTGTGAGTTAAAAGTCATCTGCTGGCTTTGGTAAAAAGCTAAAAGCAGAAGGCAAAGGCTAGCCTCTTAAGCTGCTCAGGAGCCCCTTAAGTGCTTTGTGGAGTGTTACAAATTGTGTCTGCATATTTTGTTTTAAATCTTTTAATGACAGTAGCAGTTATGACCTAGTCACTTAACTGTCATCTTAGAATCACATGAGATGAGTTCCACAAAATGTAGGGGTAACAAAACACGGTCTTCTCTTGACATCAACACATAGTCCACAAAATAGCTGCAGTCCACTGATGTGTCAAGGGAAAAATAGGAGCTTACCTCAGTCTGTTGGTGTCAGGTCTGTCACAGTCATACTGTTCTATGTCAGAAGAGCATAAGCTCAGAGCTGGTCTTGCTTCTCTAGGTTCATGGCAACTGAAGAGTTGAACAGTATTCAACAATTAATTGTTGAATAATTTACAACCCTCCCACTAATTTACATCCCACTATGGCTCCATGATTGCAATAAGATTGTAGCCCTGTAGGTGTGCATGTCTCTAAGTTACTGCTCATTCCTCAAGTTACTCTGTTTTGGACTTTTTTAGCTTTCATGGAATACTCCTAGAAAATCTTTCCACAGCCTCAGTAGGGTTTCCATTGCACACACCTGTCTGAAAGAACCATTTAGGACATTTTTTTCCTCTTGCCTTGTTCTATGGTATAATATAGATCTATGTGCAATTCTGGAGACATTGCATACCTGTAATAAAAGTTGAAAGATTATTTTTATGTATAAATCCAAAAGGCTGAATCAATCTTTCTTTGCATTCTTTCTGTGGCAGTCTAAAGGGCTCCATTTTGTTGGCAGAGGCACACTAGGGAAAGAGAGCTCACAAGAGCTTAAAAAGCTATATATATGCATATATTTATATATGCACATATATATAGTTAGTTTGCATGCTTATAATGCATATATCTTTGCATATACTTGTATATCTGTGTTTGTCTATCACCACACATATATTTATATATATATCAATCTGTTTGGCCAGGCTTGGGGCTATGCAGAACAGTGCAGACAGTTTTAATGATTAGAAAAGCCCACATCCCAGGGTATGTTCCCTCTGTGAGAACATGGAGGTGTGTCAGAGGCACAGAAAAGGCGAAATTCCCTTCCAGGAAGAAGGTGCAACACTGCTCCATGCATCCCAAGGGACCAGCATCACTGTCAGCATAGCCACAGTCTGATGTCCTTGGGCAGCCTATTCTGGAAGGTACCGCATAGTCTGGCCAAAACTGTTTTACTGTGTCCTACCTAATGTTGCTGAGTATGGTGTTAATATGATGTTTTCAGCCCCCATGGGTTCCTACTGAAATACAGTGCACTCCTAAGGACTCCCTTTAAACAATCCCTAGCCTCATTTACCCACTTACATATTCTGCACCCTGCGTTTTTTTTGTACAGAACGAAGAGGACGAGGACCAGCCGCTCAGCCTGGCCTGGCCTGACACCCCACGCAAGCAGCTCACCTATCTTCTTGTACTGCCCATTGTTTTTCCTTTGTGGGTTTCCCTCCCAGATGTCAGAAATCCTGTGAGTACCTGCTGTTACAAGTCAGGGTGTCCTGCACAGCTGGGGGGTTCTCTAGCTAAACGCCTGGATGTCTCCAGAAAGAAACTGTTGTGACGTTGTTTTTTTTTTTTAAATAGAAATTGTGATTTATTATTATAATTGCTTCTTTGAGGAGGTAACACCATTGATCTTCATATCTTCAGATAGGTGCTGAAGGGCAACTGACTGGTAATAGCTCCATAAATATTGTCATTCTTATTCATTAATGTTTTATGAAAAAGAATGAAAGCTTAAAAAACTTCTTCTGGGTCTTCACATATGTGTTTCTAGATCTCTGCTGAAGATTATGTCAGTACTGAGGAATTCTGCCCATCTTCAGTGCCCTGAAGAGTGAGACTGGAAAGATTTTAGATTTTCTCTGTAATTTATATATAACAATATGCATTTATCCTAAATGTATTTTCTGCTAGAACTCTGCCTTCTACTCATCATCTTTTTATTTTCAAACTAGCACAAGATCCAAAGCCATTCCATGTTTGAAACACTTTTTAGTTTTATCGCCAGCCTGTCTTGAAGCCATGTGAGACTGCTTCTTAATAGAAATAGACTTAAAATGACAAGCTGTCAAGTCTTACCACTTTTACGTTCACCTATCCATATAACACCAGTACTCATAGAAAGTAAAAGAAAAAGAAAAAAAAAAGATGGAAAAATCTTTTCATAGTGCTTTAATCTCTTTTCCTTTCTGGATCAAAAATAGATTTAAAAGTGCTTTAAGAGAAGGATACACAGATTATAAGGTTATAAATCAACACCCTGAATTCTTCTTTCTTCCTTATCATATTCCCCATCCCACACACTCAAAGACTTCAATTCAGTAGAAGACAAAAGCTAAAAGAAGACCTTGGATTTGTATTTAGATAAAAGTTTCTCAAAGGATACAAACTGACATTTTTGCTTCCAGTCTTCAAGCTTTATTTTCTCCAAGTTTTCAAGCAACTCTGGTAAGGTCTTTTTGTTCGGTAACACAGAAAAACATCTACATGAATTTCTAGATTGTTTGTTTCTTTACTTATGCTCACCTGTGGTATGAGTTTTGTTTCTTCCCTTTGAACATGTAGACTGACATACCCATTATTCTATGCAGTACAAATCAGAATAGTTGTTACAACAATGGTTTTGGAAAGCGAATATCTTATGAGCTCTTGTGCAACTTGCGTGTAATGTGTGTGAATATTTACACTCATACTGCTCACAACAGGGAGGACATGCTGACATTCTGCAACTAAAATAACATCCTGTAACATAAAAAGTAAGAACAGCTTATATGCCAGCTATGTCAATGAGCAACAACAGTTTAAAAATTAATTCAATGAAAGGTGCAGGCTTTTATACAGAAGCAAGACGAATGCAACTTGTAATTACATGTTATAATAGCAAAAGAGGTAACAGGCTGTATCAGTAAGACAAGCTGCTTTCTTTGAATATTACTGTCAAAGAATTAACCAGATGGTTGCATAAACTCTCTGTGCCCAGCTGTCTAACTTTTCAAAGACACTTCATTAGAGTGTTTGTCTCTAAAATATTCTCACATATGCCTGTGTGTCATCCCCTCTCTTCCCTTCCTAACAAAAAGAAAACACAATTTCACTGCTCTGCATGTACATCAGAAAACAAGTTTCCATGAAACCTGTGAGGCAAAAGTTGAAACACTAAAACAATATTTAAATAGATTTTGTAGGTAGGCCTACTGTCAGGGGCTCAATTTGCAAGTGTGGTAATTTTAGTCGGAAATCCAAATTCTGCATCAGGATGCTCAGATTAGCATGTGGCTGTACAAAATGAGCACTAGTCTTCTAAATGCTGCTTTGAGAGGCCGTATGGAGCCTTTGACATCCTCTGTGGGTGTCCACTTTTCAAAAATGAGTTCTTCTTTCCTCCTAGAGTTTTTTTTCTAAAATATATTTTATCTCCACTTGGTGGAGAGGGGTTGATTGCATTTACTAGTATTAGACCAAGCTGTACTTCTCTACTTGAGACCCAGAAGCTCTAGCGAAATTGTTTCATTTGCAAGAACTCCAGTTTTGAAGTCTGCAAAATCGTCACTGCCTTGTTACCCTCTGTCATGCAGATGTGCAGATCTATATATACCCAGAGCGGATTATGTATTAGTTCAACTAACTCCTCAGCTGACCTGCTTAAATGTGCACGTAGTGCCTTAACTATACCTGTTCACATAATACAAGTATACATGAAAAGCCTCACTGTAACATCAACGTGTTACTGGCAGAAGTAGGTGTGCCTTTGGGAAATTTTTTGGTTGCTTGTTTCAGGTGTTTTAAAAAGAAATCAAGTCTTTCTCCTGTACTAGTAACACATCTTCCCAGTGACTCTACAAAGATCGCAAATGTGACTGTCCACCTTGTAAAGTTAGGGATATTGAAACAGTGAAGGGACAGTGACATGACCCAGCTGACCCACTGGTCCAGTGGCAGATATTGAGCACCATCTCATTTGTTACATCCATACTGAGCTGTCTACCCCTTCATGCTACAGGCCAAAAAAATGGCTATCAGTAGTCCAGCCCTCTCGTCACTTGACCCATATGGTTCATTGTATCTCTGCAAATTCCCATCACCAACCAAGAACTTACATGAACTCTTGTTGCCACACAGAGATGCACTGTTACCAAGGGGACAAGGACAAGATGTTCCTTCACAGATCCAGTTACAGGAACAGGTTCTGAATAATCAGATTTAAGCGCTGTCAAGTATGGAAGGAAAATCAAAGCTGGCAATACGGATAAATGAGACAAACACATGCTTCATTCAGGTTAAAGTAAAGATATTGGTAATAATGCTGTCTAAAATTAATACAGATACTTTGCAAATTACTAAGGACTCACTATCTTTCAGGATCAAACTTTTAGAAGAAAAATCTTCACTTTTTAGCATACTTTTATCATTCTTGCTACTTGTTCTCAGTACCCGTTTTTCAGAGACTAACATGAATTCAGTACAGAAACGTACCAAGAAAAATGTCCTTAAGGTTACTAACAGACAGGAAAAGTACCAAATCAACCAATTTACAGCAAAGCTATAAAGTTCCTTCTCTTTTATTAAAAGAAAATAGCATGCAAACTGAATCAACTATGACTTTTCTCCTTTCTCGGTTATCATGACCACAACAGAACCAATTGGTAACAATCAGGACTCTCTCTCTTTGTAAGGCAACCATCACAATGGTTACCAGAAAAAAAGTGGAGAGCAGTGTTCCTCTCAGTTTTCTCTGACTAATTCTTTTAGGAAAATAAAAAAAAAAAAAAAATAGAACTCCTATTGCTTCTTTTTAAAAATTTCATCTATATGCAAATTAATGTAGCAGCATTTATGCAATCCATTCCTGATTTCATTACTTATAGTGTGCACAAGTTTCATATATTTCCCTTTCTGAGTTTAAATGTCCCCTCTCTTAAAGTAGGTAATGAAACTGTTAAGTCTGTCAAAATACTCATAATCTTGAACAGCTGCCTGTCAGTTAATTTTACTGGGGGAAGACTGGGACTAGGAATACACACGCTGCAAAGTTAGTGGCTGATAATCTTCAGCCATCCAGTTTTCCATGTTATGCAGATATGAGATTCATGCAATGCCCAGTTATTTTGCAAGAGCGTGGTATATATGATCCCATACTCTCATTAGACCGACAGCTATTACTGGCCAGTACAGCTATTGCTGTATTGAATTTGTGTAAGCCAATGTGTGCCTATTTCTGGAGTGCTGTATATTGATCATTGAATTTCCCCTGCTATGATGTGCTCTTGTTTAGATTTTGTGACCAGCTGCAAGAAGGTTACCAACACACTCACCACATATACAGCAAAAAAAAATCCCCATTTTACATAGAAGATAAAAAATGTTGCTTGTTGAAAGACGTGACTGCTAGCAATGCTGAAAAAGAACTGCTAGTCTTTAAGTTAAAAAAATGAAAGTGCTGTTTAGATTCATGTATCCCTTCTGGACTTGATTCTGCTCTCTCTGGTGTCAGATTACTGCTTATCAGCCACCCTTTTGTTCCTTTAAATATGTGTTCCTTCTCAGACTAAGGTCCTTTGTCCCCCAGTATATTTAAAATTTTTATTTTAAAATCAGAAGTGCATAAGATTTCTGAATGAGTTTAAACCTTGGAAGTTCGTTCATTGCCAGATTTTCTAAATTAATAAAAGTTCAGAATTCTGTTTCAAAAAAGTCACTCTGCTCCATAAAGAGTTAAGAAGCAGATCAACCAAATTTGTTTGGATTAGAAACAGTGCTTGTGACAATAGTGAAATATATATTAAAAATAAGTTTTCAGGTGCTATTGTGGTTATTTATCCCTGAATTTAAACATAATTCATGAAAAACAGTTTGCTGGAATGATTTTCTTACTCTAACTAAAGTTTGGTTTCTTGTTTATAATAAGTATTTCTGCATGTTTTTGGGGAGCATTGTTAAATTTTCATCATAAATGTGTGTTGCTGTGAATATTCAATTTCAGGATTATGTTGGACATGCCAGTCAACGTTTGCAACCCACCTCTCAGGAGGACATTTAGCTTTATGCGAAGTACTACAGGGAGTGAGGAAGTGTTCTACAGTACAACCTATAAGGGCACCTGCTGTTAAGCTGATGTAGATGTCTTAATTGTCCCTTCCTGTAGGTGGATGTGCATGCTTCCATTGCTTTGTCACAGTTTGAGAGAGATTCAAATAGCATTTTCCTCCAGAAATTGTGTTGATGAAAAGCTTTTCAGTCCTGTCTGTTCCCAGAACACCCAGGAAGAGCCCATAGGACCCAGCAGGGTCTGGTGGTGCTGCAGGGGCACATCCTGCAATGCAGGCAAGGTGCAGTTCTATGGAGATCCGTATGCACAGCAAGAAGTGGACCAAGAGCTTATCAGGAGTAGGTAGCATAGGGTCAAGAAACAGCTCAAACAAGTGGTCAGGTTGGTATAACTGACCTCATCTGGCAGTCCCACTAGTTACTGAAGAAAATTTGTAGGACTCTGCTAACAGCACATCAGAAGTCTTCTGCAGTGCAGATCTTTCTTCAGCTGGGGAATGCCATAAATAATTGGTTTCATTCAAGATCACTAGCATTCATTCACAGTATATATTTCATTTTAAACAGTAATTCGGTTTAGACAATGATAATCTGCTGCTTAACTGCAGTCATGTTTCCTTCTTTTAGTAGTTATCTATTTTTGTTACATAGATCTAGCAAGCCAGTGGGAAATGGAAGATGAAAAAGACTGGAAAGAACAAAAACCAAAATAAATCATTAATCTGAATACAACCTATTAACTGGCTGCAGTCATACTATTTATTCAAAGCTTGATATTAGTAAAGGAGACAATGAAAATGAAAATGAGGTTTCTCTGGTGTGATACAGATTTTGGAATTCAATGAGGGGCCTCAGGGAGCATTTTATAATTTTTTTACAACAAAATTCTCTATAAAGCAAAGTGCTGCAAATGTATCCTTAATGTACCTTCTGTTCTAATTGAAAAAGAGGGTTGTTTTCCCAAGAAATGTTAATACCCTAATAAATTTTGGAGATGTATTTTTCTAACTCCACCATATGACAACATTTGTTACAGTGGCTGTGAGTGATGTTGCAGGAAGTTATTAATGTGTGAATGAAGTGTATGTGTACTTGTAAATTTGAAAACATTCTTTCCCAATAGGCATGAAGTTATTAATAAATTTAGATTCTAAACCTCCATTCAGCTCAACATTAGCAAACTGTAGTGTAACAGCATGTGATAGAAATAGACAACAGAAAATCTGCCATTCATTATGAAAGCTGTTATTTGGAGATGAATCTTGTCATAGACTACTTTGCAACAGAAGCCAATACAAGAATGAGGTACAGGTAAACACACACCAGTGAGGAAAATTAGTTTCCTAACATTCTTGACTTTTATCTTGATGATCTGATGTTGATCAGAATAGATAGAACAGGTGATCAGAAGAAATAAGAAGTCACTTAGAGAATAAGTAAGAGTTCAGCAAAACAGCCTTTAACATAGGTGTTCACTGTTCCTCTTTGTCTCTTTTGCAGAGGTCAAGAAAGTTTTTTCCTATCACGTTTTTTGGCTCAATCAGTTGGATTGCATTTTTTTCTTACTTGATGGTCTGGTGGGCACATCAGGTAAGAGAGTGATGCTGGTACAAAATACAAGCCCTGCATTGTGTTCTGCATGGTGAGAAACCATTTAGAATCAGAGTCCATCTTGTCTCTCATGCTGGGTAGCCCTCTATTTCAGGAGCTGCAATAGTGGACGAACTAAATCACTACTCAGTAAATGGAAAGTAGTTGAGAGAGCTGTGGTTGTCCTGACCACAGGATTTGATCATTCCGGTAACACATGAACCATCAGCAGCTGCTTGTCAATGCCTACTGATTTTCTGTGAAAACAGTAATTCTCCAATCCTGACTGTATTCTCCAAGATAGTCAGGAAGCTCCAGGATAATATTCCCTAGTAAGCAGCTTTACAGCAGAAAACATTTCTCCACCACAGGACTGCAACTCATGTTTCTTTCTGTTTTTGCTCAAACCTTTTTAGGTTGGAGAAACCATTGGTATTAGTGAAGAAATCATGGGCTTGACCATTTTAGCTGCTGGCACATCCATTCCTGACCTTATTACCAGTGTTATTGTAGCACGCAAAGGTCTGGGGGACATGGCTGTATCCAGTTCTGTTGGAAGCAACATATTTGACATCACAGTGGGGTAAGTCCTATAGCAAGAAAACTGTGTTTTAGAAAAATTTTTGTTCTTAGCATTGTTGCCTTAGATTTGTGAAGGTGTTACCTGTAACAGTTTTCTGCTATTGGTGTTTTAAAAAGAAAGTGATGAAAATAGGCAATGGATGTTACAATTTTAAGTTTTCAGAAGTCTATAGACATCTGAATGATGGACTTATTACAAACTTGATGCCTGACTCATGCATTGCAAAGCTGCCCAGGCAAGTAAATTACACTTTAAAAAATCCAAAGGCTTTGTTCCAAGATAGAATTTTTGAAGCTTTTTATGCTTTTGTCTGGTCGTACTCTTGAGTTACTATGCACTGAACTTGTACTAGGGCTTCTGATCAACTGGTCAACAAAGAGCTACTTCTGAACAACTGGTCAGCTAGGGCTTCTGACCACTGATCAACAAATAATTCACTGTCTCTGCAGTATTCAGTGTGTTTGTTGTTAAAAAAAAATTACTAACCAATTCTCTTTAACACCAAGATGCTTTGGATAGCTCTAACAATGTGAAGCAATGCAGAATTCTGTGGAAATCTTTACTGCTTCACAGCAGCCCTAGGGAAATGATGTGAGGCATGCAGTTGGAATTCAAGTTCCTATTTGACCCATCGAGATCAAGCTAGACTTGGTCCATCCCATGTTATAATCTATGCCTGAGTACTTCAAAATTGTGCACAAGATGTAAAAACAGAACTGTCTCTATTCCTAGCTTCCCATCTTCAGCATAGGTACAGCCACTGCGAATCATGTCCATGCTCTGTTTTTCCAGCAGAAGAGCGGGCTTCTCTGTGGTCAGAGTCCAGTGAGAAAAATGGTACAGCTGTAGAACAGATCATAGTGTGAGCTGCTGAAAATATACCAGCAGTTGCACTGATACAAAATGAGATCCTAAAGTTTAAGTAAACAGCTTTTCTATCTGTCTCTTTGCTAATGCAGTACCTTTGGAAACTGCATAAAAAAATGGGCCATCTTTTTTCTGTTAATCCAGAAACATGAAGTGTTTGAAATAATTTCTTTTAGCAACAGACCTGCCAGACTTTTGAAAACCTTTTTCATTACAGAGTTTTGCAATCTAGAGCATGTAAGGTGCATGGCAGAACTTTTCTCTTTTGCAGTACTTCATTTCTGTAATACATTTTCAGTCTTCCTGGCAGCACAAGTGTTGTTGTCCTGTAGCACAGTCTGCTAGACTTAACGCCTGAACAATTGAAATGGCACAGTGTAGCTGCAGTTTGGTTTAGTTAGCACTGAGGCTGTAGTGAATTATTCTCTCCTGAGCTGCTTATTCAAAGCTTGAATGTTGTGAGCTTCTGACAGCTCTCTTCATGCATTCTAAGCCTGCTAAGCTCCGATCGTAGGCTTAAATATTTATTTCAGCTTGACATCTTCCTGAGGGATGTTGCCTCATTCTGTGGCATCAGAGATGAGAAATGTAATGACAGTAAACACAGAAATAGAAATTAAGCTAAGGTTCAGTTGAAGTTCACATTTTTGCACAGGTTTATATAGAAAATGTGGATCATGACTTTGAAGGGCTGAACTTCAGGGGTAGTGCCTTGCGGAGTGCTGGTTCTTTATGGGGAGGACACATCAGGTGAGCCACCCTTCTGCTGGTGGGCTCTTGGAAAGGCACTGGAAGTAGGTTCTTGTGCAGATGGTGTGAAATCCAGAAACAAACAAAAGAGTCTCCCTACTCACAGGCAGATGTCCGATGATTTCTGCCAGCTGGGGGGAATACCATCCACTATTGTAATGGTGGAAGGAAAGTGGGGAGCCTGAATCCCATGCAATCACAAGCATGTTGATAAATCAGATTTATGCACACATTAGAAGATTTCATGCCTCATTTTATACATGAGCTTCTGGTTGCATTGTGAAGTGCCTCCAGAAACTTTCTATTTCCCTTTTCTGGATCTCTGCAGTGTTTCCAATTTCTCTATTTTTTTTTTCTGTATTTTTTTTTTCGTCTTTTTAACAGCCTTCCTCTCCCGTGGCTCCTGTATGCTGTGATTAACAACTTTTCCCCAGTAACTGTCAGCAGCAACGGTCTGTTCTGCGCGATTGTCCTCCTCTTCATCATGCTGCTCTTTGTCATCCTCTCCATCGCTTTCTGCAAGTGGAGGATGAACAAATTCCTGGGCTTTCTCATGTTTGGGCTTTATTTCGTGTTCCTGATTGTCAGCGTCCTGCTGGAGGACAAAGTGATCCAGTGTCCTGTCTCCATCTAGTGGAAAGTGCTGATTCTTGAGAAACAAAATTATAGATGTTTATTTATTCAGTATATATATATCAAAATGAAACGGGAAAAAAAAAAAAAAAAGCCACAATGGAAAAATTTGTAAATCTCCTGTCATTCAATTTTAAAAGAGAGAAAGAAAGAAAATGTTACAAAGAGTGGAACTTGGAGTGAAGACTGATTGCTGCAGAGCAGTGCGATGGCACATGGAGCTGAGGCCAGCTGTGCCGAGGTGTTCTTCGCTGGCTGCAGAGCAACCTCGCCACTCAGCACTGGGGATGCTGCACACGCACCGAGAGGGTGAAAGCTACTCTTTCTCCAATGCCTATGGTACATGTCCACAGACTTCTTTATCATAGCACACACAGATATAGAGTACTGATTTCTTGAAGTTATAATCTTCTAAAGGGGAATGCTAATACTGACTCTGGGGAGGCACCACGTCCCACACACCATGGTATGGGATTTATCTGATGATCTCCTGATGCTGCTGAGTGGAAAGCATTCGCTGAGTACATGAGTCACAGAGAGGGAAGATCTTGCACATCTCTTCGTTGAGGTAGACTCACATGTTGTGATTTCAGCAGAGCCAGGGATTTACTGGTGGTTTGGTCTTCTGCATCACAGGGCTACAGAGGCCATCAGCAGGATGTCAGTGATGATTTATTACATCTTGCAAAGCTCTTCAGACTGCTGAAACCCCAGCGCTAGCACTGAAGGGACTGTGTTGGCTGGCCATTGTGTGACTGATGCAGACTTCCGCTCTATTCACAGGCGAGGCCTGTCTGGGGATTTCTGACTGGGGATTTGCTGTTTTCTCTAATACCAATGCAGCATGCAAAGAGATGATACAACTGATATGTGAACACAGCTTTTTTTTTTCTAATGCAATACTACCAACAGTACCAATGGCTTTCAGATGCTGTTACCATGATGAGTTTGCCTTTTGATGCCAGAAGTAAAATGCTAATTTGCTTATGCATAGTATTTCATACAGAAAATAGAGATAGTTGTAAAATTGCAGCCTAATTGCTGAAGTGGATATATACTTTACAAGCTATTTTTCTCCATTACTTGAAGTGTAAGGACCTTCACAGCTACAGATAGTCATTACTGGAAGAAATACTCAGCTGGTATACAGAGCTGAGGCAGTTCATTTTGCTCATGTAAGTCTCTATAGTAGGTATGAAAAAATAGTTTAAATATAGTAGAATTGCAGAAAACCTACATGAAAATTCTTCATTATCGCTGGAAGTGTGAATGTCCAGAGAAGCCTGGGAAGGAGTGAAAATGCAGTATTCTTTTACAGAAATCCTGAGAGGAGGAGGAGAGGAGGTCCAAAGCTAGAACAAAAAATATAATCATAGTAACAGTAAGGAGAGAGAAAGCAATGCAGTGTTCATGTTTCCTGGATGATTAAAAAATGGGAGAACTGGAACAGGTGTTAAGAAATTATTTCAGATAATCAGTATTTGTTTCTTTAAGTCTTTCTTTGCAGTTAGGGTTCATGAAATTTCAGTATATATCTGTGACCCGTTTCAGCATTGTTCTGTATTCGTATTGTGCTCACAATGACATTGTAATGCTCACAGCTGTGTAACAGAAGGCTCAGCGCATTTTGTCTCATCTGTTTTTCTGATGCTGTCATCATGCTTTCCTGCCTGTGTTCCTTGCTGTTTGCTTTTCACTCATCCCTTTGTCGTTACCGTATTCCTGTTACGTGTTTGTATATAACAGTAGCTGGCTAAAGAACAAGGACTTGAGAGAAAACAATGGTAGAGAAAACATTAAGAAATACATATTAAAAACTACTGAAATATTAATATTGTGAGATATTATGAAAAAAGTGAGATACTACTGAACAAAAGCAAGAAAGCTAGGAGCTACAATGTCTGCTCTTCATGTCTTATTCTAAGATATTAAGTCCTATTTAAAGAATTACACTCAGAATCAGCATTGGATCTTAAGCATACACTTGCAACATCTCTTGCTCCTTAGTGCGCTTTGGTGCAAGCTTCTCTCACTGGGAGCAAAACACTGTAGGTGCATTTAATCCTTCATTGCTCCAGAATCCTTACCTGTATTAACCGTAGTGCTACGGACCTCTTAACATTTGCTTCTATGTATGTGTGTACACAACGGGAAGATAGGTACAGACATACCTACAGTGCCCTCTGCTGAAAAGAACAGCAGTTCTGCAAAAGAAAATCTGTGACCCAAATTATGAGCTCAAATGGAGCTGGTGTCCCAAAATACAAAGCTGACTCTGCAGTATAGCCTGTCCCGGGAGAGTCACCAGATGCTTTCTGTTTCTGATGACAGTGCTCATGGCAGCTTTTGGTGTGACCCAAGTGATTCTTTCTCAGGTGAGCAGAGTAAGGCAGTGTGACCTACAAGAGCATGTGCAGGATTGAGATTTGTCTGTGCAGTGTACATAGCCACTTACAATATACAAAATGCTCAGATGCACTTGTCTACATTTCAGATCAACAAACCAAGGAATGCCAACAGTATGATCTCTGTTCAGTGCATCTGTTTTTTTGTAGTTGTTTGGTTTTTTTCTTCCTCCTGCACATACATGGCCATCGCAGTGTAATCCCTGGAATGAAAAGGAGCTCCCCTACTGGGAGCTGTAAGAGCACACTGTTGTGCTCTGCAAAGCTCAGGCAGCAACAGTGAAGTGCTGCCCCACTGAGGGTGGGCAGGGAGTAAGGAGTAAGGGTTGAAAGCCCTGTGCACTGCGAGCATACCATTCCAAAGATGGCATGATTACACACTGGAGGTAACTGCGTGGAGGGCTAAGGCCGCTGTTCTGTAATGGCATCCATACACTGTTAAAATATCTGACTCATTTCTTTCCTGGAGGACGCTGTCTTTGTCTGCTTGCCCCTATCAACACATTTATCTTGGAAGATATTAGACGTAATTTTCCTCCCCTCGGGAAGGAGACAGCTCACAGCTCCCACTGCCTTGCATCTGCTGGGCAGGTCGTTATTCAAGCAGCAGGATAACTGCTGCTGCGGCAGCTCAGCTCCGGAGATAGGGGGGATTTCAGGTCTGTGGTGATTCCAGGAGAGGCTGGCTCTGAAAGCCACTTGTGTAATTGCTGGAACAAACTTGCAGGACAACAGCATACTCTTTGGTTATAAGGCAGTAGCTGTTGTGGTAGGGTAAAGAGGGGGAGAATGGTGACCCCTCTTCCCATACAGGAGGAATTTGAAAGCTGTGAAGTGGGGAGCTGAAAGGGAAGAAGCTGAGAGCTGCTGCAGCAGTCACTGGAGGCCCAGAGCACACCAGTTGCTAGGACACCCCTGTTTCACGGTGACAGCAGATTTACCCAGGGGTGAATTGTCATAGTTAAACTTCACCCTTTTCTCTCAGAAATCACTGTTTTCCCAGCAGAAGGTGTTTCCCACTGTTCATAACCATTTCACTCTTGGATGTGTGAACATTTCTCAATGTTGTACGCCTAGAAATCAAATTGCTATTTTCAATCAGAAAAAGGTCTGAATGACTTCATTAGGGAACTGGTCCCACAGACTGCCTGAATCCTGCATTGAGTTACTCCACATGGAAGTCTGATGTTCACGCGCTCATATGCCAGAGCTTATTTATTCAGTTGATACCTGCATAACCTCTCGAGGCATAAAAGTGTAATTAATATCAAAATTGGCATTAAAATGAAAATCTTGTTATTACTTAGTGTTTTCTGGCCAACCCCAGGTTGGCAGTGCAGTAAGGTCAGAGTACACAATAAGGCTTCAGGTTGAGTAGCCAGCTCTCAGTGGCATCACCACATCTGAGCAGAGCTGGTGTTGGACGCGATTTTTGGAAGGGATTTCCAGTAACATTCGAGTAAGACTGTGAATCAGATTATAACCTGTTGTGAGCATTTTTAGCACTGACTTCATTGGAATTAAAGAAGAGAATGCAAAATACCATTAAAGTCCTGTGAGAATTTGCTATTTTACACACACACAGAGAAAGAGGAATAAAGAAAAAAAAGCCAGCTTCTATTTGCAGAAGATACTGTTGTAGAGCCAGTAGGGTAGATGTAGGGTAGAAGTGTAATAAGAAGTGTGATCTGAAGATGATCTCTTCAAGAGCTACATATAGGCATGGAAAAAGCTTTCAGCAAATGTCTGGGCATTTTTTAGATATCTACTTTACTGAGATGTAGTTCTTTTGTGTAGTGCAGACAGGCTCTCTGTGCTTGTATGCCTATGCCTATTTATTCAATAGATGTTGGTGTCTGAGTAATCCTCACGAAACATGAAGCACAGTGAGTGACAAAGAAACTTATCTAACTGTCATTCGATGTTTGTACTGGCAATGAACCTGCCGTGTAATTTCCTTATATGCTACTCTGAAGTAGTTTATGGTAACTGTCACTCATGGTACCATTGTGTGTGGAGATGAAAGTCCATAAGGAGATAGATTAAATGTGTGGTTAATCCAAGTACTATAAGAACTAGATGCTTAGAAATATCTGTACCTTTTGGGCGTTTTTTAAGGGATTATTTCTCTGGTTGTCTTTTATTTCTTTATGTATTTTGAGAAATAGCAGAAAGACGATTTTTTTTAATGATTCTCCTTTCAGCAGCAATTCCTTAAGATAGCATCTTGGGATCCATATAACTTATGTTCTGAATCAAATATGAGTCTGTATCAAGTGGGTTTGTTTAACTTATAACAAAGAAATAATCCCTTCTCCACCAACCAGCCCACTGAAATCCAGAAGATTTCTGCCAATTACTTGCACAAGAGACAGGTTTTTATCCTAGGATCCTGTATTTCATAAATGCACTCCTGCAACACACTAAGTTGTCCTGGGAGCTGTATTCAAGGAGAAAAAAGGCATTCCCTTGTATTCTTGGAAACCATTTTACCTCTTCTAAATAACAATGACACAACTAACTGAGGAAGAGGCATGGTTAGTTCCTTTGAGCAGGTGATTCTTATTTTCCTGAAAAGTTTGATGCAGTTCTTGCGTCAAACTGTAGCTGAAGATACATCAGCAGAAGGTGATTTCCAGATTTGCAGATGGGATAATTTGCACTGAGTGGCATGGAGCAGAGTCCAGCAAATGTGGGCTTCACTCCTGGGTGATGTTAAGATTGTTTCTTCTTGGATCTCCTGCTATTCACGGGAAGATCATTATTGAGATATTAGTAATTTCTTTTTGGGCTGGGTACATTAACTTCCAGCCTGAAGTTGTTGCACCATCGGATACAGAAGTCATATATGGATCACAGTCCCATAGTCCAGACAAGTAATGTGGACCTGCTGTGTGTTGCTAATTGTCAGTATATGGCATCTCAGGACTTGTCCACCTGGATGTGTGCAGGCAGCTCACGCTTTCTCCTAGCCCATGAGCCAGCCTGGCTGGACATTAGCCATCTCTTCTCCAGAAGCCATGTAGTCACCTGAGCCCTTGCTCCTGGTCAGCCAGATACAAGTCAGCCCCAGCCTAGAAGCCATGTAACCACTTAGAGCATGTGTAGAAGAGATGTGCAGCTGGGCACTCTTTTGCAAATAAGCCATAAGTGGCCAAGGACAAGACTGAGTAAGAAATGATGTAAGTAGAAAATGGTAAGTGAGCTTTACATTCATGTAGATTAATTGCAAATTCACCCCTCATCAAACACAAAACCAATCTAAACAATGAAATTTGTATGCGTTTTTAAAGATCTTGCACTTTACTACTTTTTTTACTTTTATTTTATGTCACATAGTTGTCTTAATGCAAAGAGAAGCCATAAAAGCCCAGAAGACTAGCTTCGGGTTTCTAAATAAGGGGATAAATAATTTTAAAGTGAAGAATCCATTTCACATCTTTGTTTAAGGTATGATGTAAATTACCATCAAACAAATGTACAGTAAAGCAGGATCTGGTTTTGCCTTAGTGGAGCTGTGAGTAAGACAGAGGGAGTTTGCTCATACTCTTGAGATTCCCTGTGAGACTGTACAAAACGCTGCACACTGCCTTTGCAGCAGGAGCTCAATCCTGCCATCCTTGTTCACCCCAGAAGATGGAATACAATGCTCGCAGAGTCAGGCCCAAAGATGCAATTAAATCCTCCTGTTACTCCAACACTTTGTCCCACCAAGAGCACTGTAAAGAAAGGCCCTCATACTTTAGAAAGCACGTAAAATCCCAGGTTATTTCTGTCACATCTTTTCTAAAAAAAAAAAAAAGGTAAGTATTTTATGATCCGGCTATCCAACACAAATCAAACACTTCTTTTAATCCACTGTCAAAATTAGATAATGCCAAAGGGAATTTGTTTGGTTTTGTGTTCATTTCCATTACCAAGATCTCTGTTACACAGTCCTAATTTTGCAGTCCTGACTCTGGGGAATTGATTCCCGTGAGTGGGAATTATTTCTGTCATTAAAGGTGGTCAGATCAGGCCTCTGTGTTGTCATGTGAAAGTAACCGTAGCATGCTATAACTGACAATCAGATGCTATTTTTGTAATACAGATTTTTTAGCTTGTTTCACTTTGTAGTTTTCATACTTTTCCATCTCTCATTTTCAACTTATTGTGATAAAAACCTGATGTCCCCCACCTTATTCCTTTCGAACATAAAAAAAAAATCTGTTACCATGGAAGCTGGTCCAAGCAAGCCCCAGAAAATTCCAGTTTTTCTCTTGCGTTTATGTGTGTGGATCATTACTCACTATATGAAATTCTCTTATCTTTGAATCATTGTATTCTCTGTGAGTATAAGTTTGTAAATAGTATGAAAGTTATATTTATTTGTACATAGGCTCTCGGAAATAATCCCTTCTATCAACGGTCCTACTTCACCGTATCTACAGAATGTTTCACTGTCTTGTGTACACTTTTCCACATAAATACGTGAACCTTATGATATTGATACAGCTCTTCATCTAAATCACTTTATGTAATTAAGTTGTCTGAGTGTGAATAACAATAACAACAATAAATAATAATAAAAAGGCTTGACAGTGTCACTTTGCTCAGCATTTTCTGTCTTAATTTTCTTGGACTCAGTATGGCTGTGAAAATAGACTTAACTGCTTGCTGAATGAGGATCTGCATGGCTACTCTTAATTGTAAGTATTAAAGCATCACTCACTGCCTCTTGCAGTGGCGCTGTCCAACCTGCTGCGCATACATGGAGCAAGGAGAACATTTGTGTTTGAGTGATCTTAAAATTTAGTTAAACAAGGATTTTTCACTAGCAGTCCAGTGTGAATCCACCAGACAACAACTTCCTGGAGCTTGTCTGTTGTCCTGTAGCCCCACTTGGGCTGAGTTTCCCTACAGTTCTTCACCGACACATTTGCTTGCAGGTTCTTTTAAAAGCACCTCTTTAGTTTTACACCTTGTTGTTTACTGCTCAGCCTTACATCCTTGCAAACTAGGATATTTGGCTTCTTTATTTTTTTTGTCTGTGGCTGGATGAGCGATGCTTTTAAACAAAAGAACCTTCTTTAATAAATAGCAGCAAAAGAAAATCAGCAACGTTAAAAATTTCCTATAGTCAAGCACACTTTCCAGCGAAGAGGACATCACAAGTTATACAGGGCACTCTACAATTTTATTTGATCAAAAAAACCTTATTACTTACTGTCCCATAGTAGCCCAGGAGGTATTCCTTCACAGTGAGTCAAGACGTTTTTAATAAAGTATTGTGTAATCCTTAAAGTTCTGGGGCTCACGATAGAGGTCTTTAATTCATCTTTAACCAAGACTTTAAAAATTTTGAATGGAAAAAACATGAGAAGTTTACAGATACAATATGCACTGAGAATGGTGTCCTGAAGTATTCATGCCTGCCAAATGGGAAAAAAAAACAAAGTGAAACACATCCTACAAAAATCAAAGCTGCAGTATGCTCAAGCAGTGCCAGCATCTGCTCCCTGCCTCAGCTGTCACTGCTCCTGAAAGGAGGCAGAAGGTTTCAAATCCTCCATCACCACAGCAGGCCTTGACGGTGTAGGGGAGGGAGAAAAAAATGTTAAATCACCTTCCCCATCCTCTCCAGGAGAATGATGGAAAGTTTCCTTGCCTTATGTTTCCTCTTCTGCGGGCAAGTACTTCACTGTCTCATCCACCATGCCTAGTAAAAACAAACCTCTGCTCATTCACTATTGCTGTTTCGCTGACGAGGACTTTTATTTGGAGTGGTCATTGACAAAGAGAAAAGTGATGTGTGCTGTTAAAACTGAGTATTTGATCCCTTCTCTTGAGAAGGCTTCAGAGCTTCTCTTTAAAACACGGAATTCCATTTCTGTCAGCACCTCTTTCAGAGAAATAAATATTTGTGCCAAACGCTTGTACAGAATAAAGAGATACAGATTATCGCTCTACAGGATGTTTGAATTATCTTGTCATCTCCTATTTATGCAAATTTCCTTATCAGTGTTTTGTATGACTTTCACTTTTTGTGGGCAAGGGTTTTTTTGGGGCCTTGAGGTGCCAGTGATTAGGCCTTAAACCTGCAGCAATTCTCCCCAAAGCTTCAAAAGCAAACCAAACTTCTTCTTGCACACTAAGGGTCACAAGCTGAGAAGCCCCCAGCTTTGTGGCACCAAGTTAGGCATTTCAGTAATAGACTGACAAAGTTCTTTGAATGAACCAGAGTTACCCCCAGAGCTCTGGGGTACCTGCAGCCATGTTTCACCTGTCCACACACAACAATGTGTGTAAATGTGTGCAAATACAAGCCCTCCACTACAGCTTTCCCCAGACAACTGCATTAGATGTACAAAATGGGACATGCTTGTTCCTCTGTAATGGGTGAGTGCCTGCAGTGGAGCTGGTCTGAGCCTTGGAGGAGGCCTGGCTTGCAGTCTGAGGTGTATTGCCAGGGACAACAGGCCACAGCGCTGAACATAACGTTTGATGCTGTGTTCCAGGAATAGAGAAGAGAACAGGGCAGGTGGGCAGGGAGGGGAAGTATGAGGAAAACTGATAAGAAAGTTATCAGTTATAATTTATTTCTAGAATTACTCTTGTTAGACTGCTTTCCTTCCTGTCCCGCTGCAGACTGGTTTAATTGTATGGTAAAATGACAGTACAGCTATCAGTTTGGTGAGAGCAAAAAACACAGACCTCACATGCTTATTTCATATTCTTGGTTATTAACTAGGTTGAGGGAAAACAGCTCCCAGAATTTTCTAACTCCCTGTGAACATCTGCACCTACACGTGACATCTTTTACCATCTACTTGCCCTGATACCATGCCATATTGCAGGGTGGATTTTGGCTCCCATGGCAGTGACCAACTCTCACTGATTTGGTGTCTGCATTTTCTTGTTTCAGGGATTGTAGTGTGATCCTTTGTAGCGAGGAGAGGCTGCCAGCCAAAACTAGCTCTAATGAGCTTGACTGATGGACCTCACAACATGCAAGACTCTTCAGAAGAATTAGTTTTGCTATCGGAAAACTTGTGTCCATCTAGGGTAACATGCTGAATGGTTCAGTGTTTGTGGCTCTATCAGAAGTGTCAGTAAACTCATTTTCCATTAGATCACTGGAGAGAAGTAGGGAAAAAAAAAAAAAAGTCTATTTAAATGTGATAGGTTGTTGTCTTGGGAAAGGCAAGAACAAACACAGTGGAGCCAAGCCTGCCCTGTCTTCAGCCCCATTTCTACTGCTCTAGGCCTATCCACACCTCTCCCATCTCTGCTCCCCACACTGCCCAGTACCTAAAATAAATGCTGTCACAAAAGGGTACCCCGTGATCAAAGGCAGGCAATGCCCAGAGCATGAGGGTCTTAGGTCTTGTTTAAGACTCAGGCAGTGGGAAGGACCCTCACCTAGAACTAAACCCACAGTCCTGGACAAACGGGCATGTAACAGTGCAACTCAGATTCTCAGGTTGAAGGTTTGTTTTATTTAAACTTCAGAGTTTCAGACTTTTTCAGCTTAATTAGTATCTCAGGCCACCTGTGCTTTTGTATTCTATTGGACCCCAAGGAGAAGCGTAGTTTTGCTTACAGGAAAGAGCAGAGTAGGGGACTGATGCCAACACAATACTCCTCCAGGTGCACTGCAGGCACTGCTGTCCTCCAGACAAGGCCAGTTTGCACACCTGGCAGCACAATTCGTGCTACTTTTATCTGTCCTTGGTAGCAGTTAGCAGATGAAAGTACAGAGGTGAGGGTTAGCTCTGCTATCATCACCTGGTGTCATGGAAGGAAAAGAGAGAAACTGGCACTGCTATTGCTCTGTTCGTGTCCTCATTCATTTCACAGTGGGTTTGTGCCAAATTCTGGGTACCAGGAGGAAGGTGACACTAGTTTACATGCACTCACTGTTTAACCTGCCTTGGTGAACTTGTCAGTCCTGGCTTACAGAAAGGAAGTAGAAAAGATATTATTGGCATAATGTTGCTCTGGCATCTGTTGTAGATTGGCTGAAGCAACTGAAGCCACAGAATTCAAGATCCAGGACTTATGAGCAGAGGTCTCTGGCAAGGGGCAAAAGAGATATCTGCCAGCCACCAGTTCTACCACAAACTGCATCAGGGAGAGCTTGGCACACTGCCCAGAGAGGCACTGCTCCTAGGAAGCTCCAAGAGAAGCAGGGGGATTGCAACACAAGGTCGCGTCCTCAGTGCACACAAGTAGTCTCATCTGGATTGATAAATGGCTGCCAAGGACCTCATTTTCTTGGAATACCAAAGTGTCCAGCAGCAGGTGTGTTTGAGGACACTTGCAGGCAATCACCCTTGCTGTCAAGGAGACAATAATAAAACCCCTAATGCAGGAGAGAGCAATCTGCAGCCAAGGCACACAGAATAAGCAGGGGGTCAGTGTGTTCTTGTTCCAAATTTATACTTACCTTAGCGTTATGGCAGCTGTTGTCCTCACCAGCCAAAATCCCTGCTGGCAATGTTACAAACAAAACATCATCCTCGGGGCTGAATGTCACAGAATAAGGACAGCAACAGGGGGAACTGATGGAGAGCACTGATTGCCTCTGCTAATAAAGAACAGGCCCCTACACAAAATTCTGGGTTTCTCCAGATTGCCACTGTGGAAAGCAAATCTTCCTCACCAGTCCCAGGCAGGACAAAGGGGGTTGGCTCAAATGACAAACCTGCTTGCCTTTGTCAGCCACACAGTTAAGTGGCTTCCCAACTGGAGACATGTACGTTGAATTTCCTCAGCCCCACCACACACCTGCAAAGACCTGCAGTTGGTGTTTTCTTTCTACACTGACTTTCTTCTCCTGACCACTATCTCCCTAAATGCATGCCATTTGATTCAGCTGTATTCCATCATTTCCTCAGGAGTAGATGGTGGAGGTGTCTGCGCACCAGAAGGATGGCCCTGAGTGAAAACACTCATCTGCCCATCATCAACAGATGCATGAACTCTCAGTGCAGCCCACAGCAGACCAGCAGAATGCAGGCAGTGACTTGTCCAGGTCAGTTGCATCTGAAGGTGCACACAGGCCACGCTGGCTTTTCTCTGCCAACAGCCAATGAGTCAGCAGCAGAGTGAAAAAGACTTTCTTGTCGTTCAAAGAAAGACGAGGAACTACATCATCCTTTGGACCTTGCATGGAAATACAAACAGCAAAGTCCTTAGTGAATCCCTTTTTCCATAGGTTATGCAGGTAGTTTGAATGAACTAGCAACAAGGAAATCCAAGTTAAGATAGGATAAGTTATTTTTCTAGCCAAACCTCCACGTTTTTCCTGGAATTTTAATTTACAGAGGACAGAGTTTTTCTGAAGTGCTTATGCCTTTCCCTGGCTCCTGAAAAGCCTGTCTAACCAGAACTAAGACAAATCAAGTGAGTGGTTTTGAACTGAAATCTCATGCAAGTAGGAGCCACCATCTGGGCGTGTGAATTTATTGCTAGGAAGGTACTCTTTTCACACTGATGGAGAGGTGTTTTCAGTGGGATAAGATAAATGCAATCTATTTCATGGTATCAAAGTTGCATACATAACCAGCGCCTAGAATCTCAGCTATTCAGGATATTTTCAACAGTGAAAAACACATTTGGTTTATTTTTTTCATCAGAATTACAGAACAGGTATTAAAATACTTCTGTGATTTATTGTATTTAACATCCTTCTCTGGGAGTAAACATCAGACAGCAGCGTCCCTTTAATTCACAGGTACACATCTCCATCTCCAGTCTCTATGTTGCTTAGTGTGTATTACATCCATCAGACAGCTGAAGACCTAAATATTTTCCTGGTGTAAGTCTCTTGCTTGCCTACATTTTTTAGCCTGTGAGTACTAAGTTCTTGAGGTTACAGCTCCTCTTCTCCATTTATGCTCCAGCCAGTGAAATGCTTGATTACTTTTTTGTTGTACTCAAAGCTCCTGCAGAGATGCTCATCTTTGTAAGCTGTAATCACTTGCTTTAGTGCAAGAGACTCCTCTGGCATAAGGTGGCACCTTCTTCTGAACTACAGCAAGAAGAGATACCTACATCTATGGCAGATGAAATCTTGGTTTCTTTGTATTGACTGGCTCCATTAACATCTTTCTGCCCTCATATTCTGTTAATTGAGGTGCTGTAGCTAATGCAGGATGAAAACATAGCAGAACAAACACATTTATTTCCTATGTGCATTATTAAGCTGAGGTAGCTTTTACACTCTAAAAATCAAATGCTGCTGGAAAATAGTGTTAATTTCTCAATGCAATATATACTAAGTGACAGAGTTTGAGATAAGTAACATCTCTTGAATATAGCATTCCTTCTACAAGCTCTCTTTAATCTGATACCATGCACTCTATTATGCATTTCATCTTCCTTTTCACAGCAGCCAGTGAAAACTTATAACAAATGGTTATCTCTTGTCCCTGAGATGCTTATAAAAAAAAAAATACATTGTGTATTGCCATAATTGCTTCTTTTTATGAGGCTGTGTCTCAAGGAAGGTATCTCTGAGTAAGGGATGTTCAGAACTGGAGGATGGAAAAGGTCTTTGTGTTCCCCAGATGTGGGATGCTCTCTGTGTCAAAGGCAATACTGGGAATACTAGGGAAATAAATGTTCCTTCAGTAGCTCTGAAGAACCATCTGTTCACTTTACCCTCAGTGCCTCTTTATGAAGAACAATGGAGAAAAGTTCAGGAAGGAGAACTCAGGTTCTCTAAATCCTTCAAGTCAAAGCTGTAGACAGCACAGATCTGCCATGTGAGCGATGATCACCCCGTGGTCACAGAGAGAAGAGGTCAGGGGGAGAATATAAAAGCAGGTAGGAAATATAACAGAGAGGGAGGGGGACATCTCAACTTCTGCATGACACAGTATCTCATGTTGTTTCTTCATGCCCATAATTCTTTACCCCCCTATAACTAGTGTGCACAATTCCATCTGAAGCCTGTATTCTCTTCAATGTTATAGTGCAGCCTGAGTAAACTATCCAGCTAGACTTGCTCACAGTGCAGTCTTTACAGCCTTGGTCTTGCCCTCAGCAAAATCTCCATCCGCTTCACATCAGGAGATGTAGTAGATGCTCCATGAATGAGTCTAAAGGAATCACTTTGCATCTTAGAGGAGTCAGCTGTTGTTGAGCTGCTGCTTTCAGAAATAGTATCAATTCTATCCATTAGTGAAGACAAAAGATTAAAAACACACACGAGTAAAATTTGTGCAGTGCTTCTTAATGAACCAAAAGGCTGGGGAGATAGTACATGGAGTTCAAATTCATTATATGGTTGTAGGAAAAAAGACAGTTGTTCATTTTAGACAATTATTGCAGTCTTGCAAGGTGTAATGAAGAAATATCCTGATAGTATGAAGTCTGATGCAGTCAAAGTAAGAGGATCAACAGCAAATATATTACCCAAATCTCTCTGTCTTCTCCATTTCCTTGAAAACACTCATATGATTTCATAAGGAAAGGTGGGATGCCTTTGCCTCTTCACATGAGGAATTTTTCTTGTATTTTACTCACTGGCTGTTTTCACTAAGATTAGAGAGAAAGGTGAAGGCCTTGAAGATAATTCAGGTCCCATGAGCTGCCTGTTGCCCCCTGTTCTACTGTTGCTCACCACCGAGAAGAGTCCACCTTCATCAGCTCGTTTCCTGCACTTTATTTATAAACAGTAACGAGATCCCCTCTCAGCCTTCTCTTCTCCAGGCTGAACAGACCCTGGTATCTCAGCCTTTCATCGTACAGGAGATGGTCCAGGCCCTTAATCATCTTTGCTGTGCTCCACTGGACTCTCTCTAGTAGTTCCGTGCCTTTTTTGAACTGAAGAGCCCAGAACTGGACATAGTATTGCAGATGTGCCCTCACCAGGGCAGAGGAGAGAGGGAGGATCGTCACTATCAACCTGCTAGACACACTCTTTGTAATGCACCCCATGATATCTTCGGCCTTCTTGGCCATGCAGGCACACTGCTGGCTCATGGCAAACCTGTCATCCACCAGGACACCCACGTCCTTCTCCGCAGAGCTCCTTCCTGCAGGTCAGCCCCTAACCTGCACTGATGCATGTTGTAATTCCTTCCTAGTTGCAGGACTCTACATTTGCTCTTGTTAAACTTCATCAGCTTCCTCTCCACCCAACTCTGCAGTCTGTCCAGGTCTCGTAGAATGGCAGCACAGCCTGCCGGTGTGTCAGCCACTCCTCCCAGCTTTGTATCATCAGCAAACTTGCTGAGATTAGACTCTATCCCTTCATCCAGGTCGCTGATGAAGATGTTGAATAAGATCAGACCCAGTACTGACCCCTGGGGAACACCACTAGTTACAGGCCTCCAAACAGTCTCTGTACCACTGATCACAACTCTCTGACCTCTGTCAGTCAGGCAGTTCTCAACACGTCTCACTGTCCATTCATCTATCCCATGCCTTCTCCCACAAAGGCCTTACTTAGGTCAAGGTGCAGAACATCCACCTCTTCCCTCCCCACCTACCCAGCTGGTTGATTACATCACAGAAGGCTACCAGGCTGGGATTTATTCCTCCCACTCAAGTTCCCAGGTTCTTCCATTCCCTATAGTGATTTCTCCTGGTGCAGGAGCGACCCCTGCAAGATCACAGCCTCAGAGCTCCCTTCCCCTGGGGCTGTGCTGGGGAACAGTTCAGACCAAAAGTTTTGGAAAGTGAGATGATGTAACCGGGCTATTTATAAGGCTCAGACCCAAAAGCAATTAGCAGCTATAATTCCCACCCTTTCCCCTGCCACAAAACCAACGCCAAATGAACAGAACCCCATGCTTCTTCCAGAGACTGTATGGTGACATGTTGAGAGAAATACTTTTGATTGCCTGCATCCTGCATACTACGGCTGCTCTTTTCCATAGTTAGATGATGAGAACCACCAATAATATCCCATTTTAGTATTTAACAGGAGTTTAACATCTTCAAAAAAAAGCCCACAACTCTGTGACATGAGAAACAAGGAAGTACCTATATTGTATGATACAAGTATCTGTTTCACGTTCTCTATCAGCTAACATGCATCCTTTTTTAGTCAGATACTGAGGTGTATTTAGAAAGCAATGTCTCATCCATTCATCTGTATTTTGAACTTGTAAGGTGTACTGGATCCCTCTGGTTTTAAAACAAGATCCATGTCCATACAACTATTTAAGAAGAGTATTTCTACTGTCACAAATTATGCCACGCAGGCCTACATTCACCCCAGTTTTCTGTTATGCGAGTCATCCTATTCCTAGAACAAGCATTTGGAGTCAAACAAGGAAGGAGTAAAGGGAACGGTGTAAAAGTTGCAGAATATTTCAGATTTTTCAATTAAGACATCCATTCCTTTCAACTAGTGTGGTTACTGCTATGTACTGCTTAGGGGTTAATCACATATTTCATTATGCCAGTTTTGCATTAAAAAAACAAACAAAAACAACAAAAACCAACAAAAAAACAGATGGTTCCACACAGGGAAAGCCTGATGTGAGCTCCCACCAAGTACCTCACCTGACATTCAGCTGCAAAATTCTGCCAGTAATCTCAAACTTAACTTCCACAGTCTAGAGATTTTCTCTATCTATATTTTTTCACACAATCCTGATGCCATAACCCATGGATTCAAGGTAAATGGTAACCAAAAGTGACAGCACCGACTGCTTTTCTGTTCCCTGTGTTTCTAAATCCAGGTAAGGTACTAAATGGGCTGAAACTCCCAACATTGCAAATATGTCTTAAAGAATGCTTAGATGCAATAGGTAACATAGCTAGTGCAGCATGTGGGCCCTTATCTCTAATATTATATTTAAAACTGCCAAAAATGCCAGTCAGGGCTGCCAGGTGGAAAGACTTCCATGATTTTCTCCAATCTGTATTCCACTCTGTGTAGCAGTTGTCACTGTCCTGCTTACGCTAAAGCTTTGATTGCTGCAGTCATCAGTGAGTTACAAAGATGATGAATTGTATTGCAAAGGGCATGTCTAAGCTTCCAGAAAGAAACCAACAGGTAATACATATCTCTTGTGTAAGATAAGCAAGAGATAAGTAATAGTTAATTAAAACTGTAAGAATTTCTTGCTTACCTAAACGCCTACCTTTATTAGAAGAAAAAATCATTGAATACTTAATGCAACACCTTGCATCTCACTACTGAATGGAGTAAAACATACATTTTCAAATTCTCTTAATTACTTTTCTGCAGTGTAGGTAATTATCAGCTGAACATTTATTTGAAGACAGACAGATCTTGAGATGTATTACTTATTGTTCCCCCAGTATAAAAATAGCAAGTCAAAAGATTTGGCACTCAGAAAAAAGGAGCACACTCTCACACTGAACAATTAGCTTGTGGTCCTCGTTGCTATAAGGTGTCTTTGCAGCCAGGCACGTATCGTGGCTGCACCCAGATAGCATTGTCCTTAAATAGAAGCCTGCAAGAGAAATAACACCTTTCCCTTTGGGCAAAGGCAGATCATTCCTTGAACCGTCTCTGTAATATTTTTTGGTGCTCTAGTCACTGACAAAGAACTGCTGCAGTCACAGGCAAAGAATTAAAGACTGAAAAACTGCTGCCATAGGCACTGCCTTGAAAGCTAGGACATGGCAGTTTCATTTGCTGCAGAGAGAAAAAGAGATTGGAAAAGTGAATTCAAAGAAATATCAAACCAGACAACCACACATCAGGTCAGCAGCAGAACAGTGTGGGAAGACTGGAGGAAAAAGCACAGAACAGTAAGGCGAGAGGACGAGGCTGTTGGGTGCCACGATCTCTGCAAATCATCATAAACACTCTCAACAACATCAGTTATGAAACTGTCTTTTTTCTTCCCTTCTCTGTATGCTTTTCTCTGTACAGCATTTCTTCCTTTGTGCAGACAAGCAAAAACTTATACTGGCAAAACACATCACCGTTCCTCTCTGGCATACTAAGCTTTTTCTCTCCCCAGACTAATCATCCCTTTCCCTCTGTGGAAATACATAGTGCTGTCCATTACAATTTGGGAAATGACATGAAAGGAACACAGAGCGTGAAGTCAGGAGTGCCCACTTGTTTGACACACAGCGGAAGCAGCCAACCCTTTGCTGGGTGCCTCACACTCTGCGCTCTGAGGTGTTGTTCTGTGTCATTAACTCTGTTCCTCTCACTTGTGCCCGTGGAGAAGATGTGCTGCTCTCCCCATCCACTGCTCATGATCTCAGCTGAGTGAAGACACCCCGCGGTGGAAACCTGGTACAGGCTTCTGTAATTATCCATGAACCTGTGATACGTAAGCCTCATTTTGACAAGGTCACATCCCTGCAGCTTTGTAAGTAGCTTGTAGTTTCTGGGAGTTGATATTGTGCTGCAGTTCAGAAGCCAGGAGACAGGAGCCTCGTCCTCCTGAATGACTGAAGGGAAGGTCATTCAAAATCCTTGATGATCTGCCTTAATTCTGTGCATAGGTTGTGGTATCGGTAACCACAGAAACATCACAGACTGCTGCCTTCTAGCTCAAAGGTGTATCTCTTGTTTCAGTGTAATGAACAGAAATAATTCAGAGTGCTCTGGCATGAGTGACCAACAGTCTGAAACATCCCATCCACGTATGCATGTGATCCAGCACTAGAAGTCTCACTTTCCTACAGGTTAAAGAGATGCAGCATTTCAACACAACTATTTTGTTCTTTCAAAATCTTGGTGAAAGACTCACAGTCATATACCTGGAGGCTGTCTGTCTTGTCTACACATCTGAAACTCTGATTTCTGATGAGCAGAAGGGCATCACTGAATTTTATGGAGATTTCCCTAACAAGATATGAGCAGTGAGCCAGAGCCTCATCAGGTGGTAATTAATCAGCAACAGTCTGGAGGTGTGGGATATGCATACAACAGCAGCTGAAAGGATGCCCACAAATACACACATGAATGTGGCAGACCAATCCCATTGATCATTTCAAGGCACTAGAATCCTCTATCTCATGCCAGCAGAGGCAGGACTTACACTGCCTTGCAAAGGTGGTACACTACTTTAACATAGCTGCAAAAATCAGTTCAACAGCTTCAAGAATGTCAGGAAAACCACAAGTGACAGCATTTGGAGATACAGTTTGAGACACAGTGTATTAGCACAGCAACTTAGAAGTTGAAGATTTCTCACAAAATCCTTAATTATAAAATACAGAACATACACAAAGATACAAAGAATGGGCCAGGGCAAGTTATGATTCTATTCATGGGTTTGACATTTCATTTTTCCAGTGCCCTTAAGGACTGCCAAGGGCTTACAGAAATCAAGATAAAACATCATATTTAATAAAACTAGCAAGGACAAGTTCCAGAAACAGATTCTTCAACCCAGGTCATGAATTAATCTGTTGCTCGCACTGTTACATATTGCAGTGACTTATTCCAAATACCGTAATGAGACTTCAAGGACGGCTGCCATTGTGCACTCCGTTCTCCTGGATTAGATTTTAGTTGGACTGCAAAAGTGGGTTAGTTAAACTCATGTCATCACTGCACCTATATGTTTTTAGAGGATGATGTACTAGGCCTCACATAATTATTTAAGTTCTTTCATGATGCATTGTTCTTTTTCTTTCCTTCCTTTTTTTTTTTTTTTTTTTTTTAAGAATATAATTCAGAATATAAAGCTAAGTTGGAATCTTCCCAGACTTTGCCTGACTTATGCCTTTTACTATAATTACAGAGCTGGCAAACTGGCTGGTCCAGTAATCAGGGTGTTTCTGTGCTTTCAAAGCTCTGGCACAGCCAGCAGTGCAGGAGTAGGACACCAGAGAGGCCTTTCCCTATTGAATACAAAATGTGCAATACAAACATGCTGATAGTTAAGTACTTGCAGCTTCTTTGTCCAGCAGCTTTGTTCTGCTGATGTGACTGGAACCAGATGCGGACAGCTGGAACCCTTGAAGTTCTGAAGAACAGGCTAGACAAGGATCTTCCAGGGATGCTCCTGAAAGGCTGAGGCTGCTTTTGAGCTGGTAGAGGTTTAGATGACTTCTGAAGAACCTTTCTAGCTCTATTCTTCTATGACTTCTTAAAAGCAATACTTTTTGACAGTATTGATCAACCCCTCTCCTCTTAGCAAAGGAGACCAGAAAAGATTTAGCAAAGCAAACAGCAAAGACAGCCCAGGCACTGTGGTCAGCAGGACCACACCATTTCTCTGTGGAGCACTGTGCAAGTAGGGATGGTACAATATGGATCCTGTTATCTGTTTGTTTAGGACCCTGTGATTACTGCTCTCTCCACTGTCAGTTAAGCAGATCACACCCCTGTAGGAATAAGTACAATGTGTGCATCACTCCAACATGCTTATGTGGAAAATCACATTGCAGTGCTAGATGGGTTTCTACAACAAAGTAGGTCATCTTCCTCTCACAATTCCCGCTTTTCCTCTGAGATTTTTGCCCTCACAGTCTGTCCCAGCAGCCAGCTGTCTGCTTATGACTTCTTCCCTCTTGCCTACCAGTAAGGTTATTATTCACAGCCTGCTTTCCATTCCTTCATAAGCAACCTAGCAGTTTCTCAGTGTCAGTGAAACACCTTCCACAAGCTGACAGCCCCTTCCTCCACAGCCCTCCCTCCCTTTTATTTCACAAAGACTTCTAGCAAAGTACTTGCTTTACATTCCAGCTTTTAAGTGATTTCTTCAAGCAGCCATTAATGCCAGTAATTGATATTACTTCTGACCAAAAACAATACACATCCTTTACACCATTTTTTCTTGCCTCAGCATGTCCCAGCAACCTCTGGGAGCTCACTGACAGAAAAGCTACCAGGCAATGTGGAGAGTGCCTCTAAAGGCTCTCCTATGGCATAAGAAAAACAGTGTGCTAGATTCCAGAACACAGGGGCACCCAAGCTGGCTCCCCGCAGTTCTGGGTTTCTCCTCCTTGCACCCTCTCCTCCTTTCCTTCAGATTAGTGCATTTGTTTTCTCCACACAGCTGCACAACTCAAACAAACTGAGCAGAGATGACCTCACTCCATATCTGTGCCAGAAACAATGGAGATCTAGGATCACAAGGAAATTGCCACATTTAGCAGAAGATGACATAGGAGATGATATGAAATAACAACTAGGGATAGAAAAGAATGAGAATAGGGCTGAACCATACAGACAGGTTCTTTTTTCAGTTCAGCGGTGAGGAGGCCAATCAGATACTGCATTGTGCCAGAGAAATGAGAGATGATTGGACAATGTCATAAAAGCAGATTGATGCCAGGAGATATAGCCTTAAAACTCATATTTAATTACTTAACTTGGTATTACCCTATCCAACTGCCTTACACACATCAAGATAGCTTTGTTAGTAGTCAATGAAATACTAAAACACAGTTTTAGCACAGAGATAACATTCCTCCTGTCTTGAACTTTCTTCCCAAAGCAGTCCTTCAGTCTGCTCTGTAAAGTTCATCTGGTTTTATATCCTATTCAGAAAGCACTGTCTCACTACAAGTGTTTTAGAATAATTTTCATCTTTTTAGATGAAATGTCTACTTTTTCTTTACGCTTTTTTTCCCCCTTTTGTACTTGAATATTTACTGATTACTTTATCTTTTAACACAAGTTTGCTATGCTCTGTCTGTATTGTAGTCTTTTCTTTATCTGCATCTTTTACATTCTATCCGCTCCCATAAGAGTCATTCAATAAGAACTTCCAGGGTCGCTGAGCAACTTGAATTCTCCAGGCTTCCTGCTGATACAAAGGTTATACTGAACACGAGCAGTAATACAACTTCTTAGAATTTTTTTTTCTCTTATGAGCTGCAGGTATTTTCCTTCTTCTCTAGTATGTATTAAGCTGATCACTCTGTAATTGTAAGAATATGTTTCGTGTAATCTGTGTAATAGAAGAAAAATAATTTTTACAGGACTAACTGAATTAACAGAATCCATGCAACAAAGTTAAGGGCACTATACTTACTTTGGCATTGAAGTGAGAATCCTGGCAAAACCAAAGATATTTGGGAAAACTGAAAGAGAGACAGAGCCACAGTACCTCAATGTTTTGAAAGGCGCTATGAAGAAGAGGTGGAGTAACTCCTTTGGTAACTTTCCAAAGATAATTGGGATTATTTCAGTATACAGTTTCAGACTCTGGCAGAAGTATGCACAACAACTATAGAATGCAAAGAATTCTAGCATACAAAGAAGATATATGACTAGTTACTAAGTTATGTAAAAAAACTGCAGGATTCAGGGCTTCTTTTAGAATTCTAAAAACAATGCAGAGAAGTAGGTTATATACTTAAAAAAGGAGTCTGGATTTTGACACCTAAGGTGCTGACAAGGAGTACTTCAGAAAGACGAATGTTGATATGTCACAGATTGAACCAATTAACCTATGTGATAACATGGCAGATACAATCTAGCTTCTACACTGGAAGTCAAGTGTGCCATGCTGCAGAGCCAGGAGTTAGACTCCATGATCCTTATAGGTCCCTTCCCACTCAGAATATCCTGTGGTTCTGTGATTCTACAGTCAATACAAAGCCATTACACACAGCATGTTTCCTCTCACAGCTTAGTCACTTGGGGCACATTCTTCCATACTAAATAATGATCCAGGTGCCTGGAAACATTTAAGAGCCCTGAAATAATTAGAATACTGAATGAAGCCCTGCATCACATCTCCTGTAGCAGAGGAAAGCAGGACATGAGCAAGTCCTGGCAGCTAAGAAACAAAGTGATCAGGGACCAACTTCTTGTCAACGCTGAGATTCAGAGAGCGCCCAGATACTGTAGGGTCTGATGCTATGTCTGTCAGCATCTTGAATTTCTTAAGAGAAATACATCGTATGTCATTTGTACATTTGACAAATAGTAACTAGAGCCTTAAAATACATGGTTTGTTTGCAGGTTTGCACAGGCAAGAAGATGCAAGATTTTTTCTGCATTTTGAGAAAACATTTGGGTTGTCTCTCTGTAGGTCTTTGCTTTATTTAAACTAACAATTCTCATCAGAAATGTGCCTTTCTAGGCAACTTGTTGCACACTGGGGATAACAGAAGCAGCAATCGGAAAGTGGGCCAGACAGAATTTGGGTGAGGAAGTTGATTAAACATGTGTTCTATGGCGTACATAGTAACAGAGTTTTCTCTGGGTTCCACCTTTCTCCCTCCCCAGTGGTCAGCTCTATTAGCATTATTGCTAACTAATTTCCATCGTGACTTACATGGACTGTAGGACAGTTCAGGCACACAGAGGTCTAGCCACGGTTGTGCTTATGGGAAACAAGCAGAGGCACTGACAATTTACAAAGCCCAGTCTCTATGGAGAGTACAGATGCTCTTATTTACAGTTGATTTTTCTCTCCTAGGGCAGTCAGTTAAAATCCTCATCTATGGCTCTGTTTACAATTAATTTTTCTGTCCAGCATCTGTGTATAAGCAGATACATGCCTGTATAATACTTTGCTTTGTTACTCAATTTTGTTCTATGTTCTACAATTCAGCAAGCTGCCTTCGGATTTTACATCTGTTTTTCAGGTATTTGAGGACCTTCCCTGACTTTACTTTGTCAGTACCTTCCCCAGGCATAGTACTGAACAACTAAATGAAAGCTGACCCAGGAGATCCTGCTGAACTCCACTTGATACCTTTTTCTAGTTTGATAATAGACCACTGAGAACAGCCCAGAAGCAGCGATTCAATTTCACACTAATCCATAGAATTTTCATCAAACCCAGGTTTTCTAGCACTTTTATAATAATGTCCTGTCAAGCAGTGCTAGAAATTTCATCAGTCTCAAAAGCATAACACAATACCATCTCTTCTGTAGCCACAGGGACTGCAAATACCCTCTTGCTGAAGAAAACTAAATTATGAAGACACAATTTACTCCTGACAAACTCCTACTTACCTCCTTGCTATATGCTGGGAGTTTGCAAACACTTTTTTTTAATCATTCCTGAGTCTGCTGGCACAGAAGTCACCTCGTTCAAATTTCCATCTTTCTCAGGTGACACTGTGTTTAACTGACAGCCAAAAGGGTGCACGGTGATCTGAGACTTTCAGCTGCCTTTTTTTGGGACGTATCTGAACTTCTGCAACTTAAGTTTGGAAAAAAACAAGAGGTTTCCACATGTTATGAAGCAGTAGTTTTGTCATCCCTGGAACACAACCCTATGAAATTCCTTCCTACAGCACTGGTCCATGCACAGCTGCTTCCAGATGCTGTAGCTGGTATGAGCTGCAATTAAAGCCCATCCAGAACTTGAGCATCTCTTTGGTTTCTCTCCTCAGTAGGTTTCTGGTTTTTAATAGCAAGGTTCGTGTGGCAGCTTGTCTCATAGGAATGACAACTCTACTTGACAATTTTTTACAGTGTGTGGGAAATTATCTCTAAGGCTCTTGTTTCTGTCATATTTGGTTAAAATGAGCAAGGAGCTCTGAATTTATTAGAGAAATGCAGTATTATAATCACGTTCCCCTTCCTTCCATGGGAAACAATGTCAGTAATCTTCACACAAAGCAGGCTGAGTGACAGAACAATCCATCTGTTTGTGACATCTTGCCAACTACAAATATTAACTCTGAGTAAGTGATATCTTGAATTATAGCTATACTTTCACACAATGCTTTCAAGCCCAACACTGGCATATGGGAATCCAGAAATGTTTCATATAAGGCATGGGGACTGGAACTAGATGATCTTTAAGGTCTCTTCCAACCTACACCATTCTATGATTTGATTATTTTCTGTGGAGTGAGAGAAACAGTGACAAAACTGAAGTACAAGGGGAGGTGAAGGTGGAAGGCTACTCACACCAATTATTTCCCTAAGGTGGGAACATAAGATAATAAATATAGAGGACGTGCACTTTGTTCTCCCAGACATACTCACTCAGAACCAGTTTTCTGGATTTGTGGGAATACAGACCACTTGCTTTCAGGTGTTTCTTACTGCTTGTCTGTGTTAATTCACATGCTTGCAAATGAATCAAATATTTGTTCTACTTAGACTGTAAAAAAAAACCAACAAAACAGTTGCAGGTCTTGTACTTAATGCAATGTCTCTCCCCCTCTAAGATTCCAAACTGCTCCTACATGTCTGAGAAATAAATTAACCTCATCACAGACTGTCCTTCTTCAAAGCATTATACGGCAGCTGTACTCCTCTCCACAAAAACGAAGCATGAAAAGGCAAACAGTATTTATTCTGAAGGCAATTTAATGTTGCAAAGTATTACATGCTTTCCACAAATACTCAGTATACAGACTTCAACTGAGATGTAAAACAAAACAATCCATTACACACTATTAACTGAATTTGTAATGACTGTGAATTGGGCAAGTGCTTGTCAAGACTGAGATCTAAACATCCTTTCTTAAATATTCTTGAAGTTTAAATCAGAGAATGATGCGCCTCACATACCAAGATCTATCTATAAAGAATCCACATTATGCTCAACACGCTATCGTGTTCCACTAGTTAAACTAGAATGCTAACTGAAACTGAAGTCTAGAAACCCAGTAACTTCCTGCCAGCAAAGGAAGGAAGCATTCCAGGATTTTTAAAACCATCACTTCATACTCCAGGACAACAGGCCTACTTGTGCACACTTCTACTCATCTTTTTGATAAGGGCAGTGTACAAACCCCTTAGTGTGCCAACTGCATATTTCTTTCTGTACCGATGTTATTCTAAACTGGAGCCTTAGTTCAAAGTATAACCTGTGAAGCTGTGAATCTGGAAAAACTGCATTTTTTTTTCATTTTTGAAATAAATGTGGCTTTTGTTGGAATATAGGTTAACATTAATTTAAGGTGAAGTGCAATAACTACATCTAAGAAGGATGGTGTGCCCTTATAACTGGAATACTCCCAATCAGTTCTACAATGTAGCTTCGTACAGTGGATAGTAATATTTGTTCACAGTATCTCTTACGAAATACACGTGGCTTAAAGGTTATTAGATAAATAAATCAGAGATTATTCTGGTCTATATCTGCATTTATCCACTTCTGCAATAGCTGATTGCCCTACATCCATTTTTTAAATTATGAAATCATTTCTTTGTGAGCAGTCAGACTTTGTAGGGCAGAAGACGGCAGCTGTCTGCAGGATGGTTAGAGCCCTCTAAGTCACAGTTTTCTTTCCAACAGAATATTAAGTAGTAAGACTCGAGTTATTCTGAACAGTACATATGTTTGCAGTTACTAATTCCCCAAGCAATACTGAAAATAACTTATTTATTATAATAATTTAGTAAGCAATATTGAAGAAATCTTACTCAAAGTAGGGCTTTATCTGAAAACAGCAACCTTAGCTGGGTTCCAGCCAGTATGCCTATCAGTATAAGGATCTAATCACAAGATTAATACCTAAAAATTGGTTAAAACTGACCATTTCATATTCAAGGAGAGAAGAAGAAAAATGGAAAAAGCAGCTGGGTTTCAACGAGTACCGAAGATTACCGTGTATATAGTTACAAACAAGTTTCATACAAAAATATGTGCCCAAAACCACATTTCTGTCCAACAAACTAGCAAGTGGCATAAATATTCATTGCTGCAATGAAGTAAACAAATTGGCTGCTTTTGTGATCCATTAATCAATCTGACAGTAGGCTACTTACCCACCTCAAAGTTCTCAAGAAGTTATATCCCCTACTAACAACTTTGCTTTAAGGGTAATAGCACACACCTCAGCTTCCATTTTCTCAGCATAAATTTGAATATAAGGTTACTTGAAAGGTTTTACAGTGCTTGAAAGCTAATCCACCTCAAAGTTCCTGTTAAAAGCCATTCTCCTAAAGATGATGCTGTACAGAGTACATACTCATATTCATAAAAAATAAGTACATGAGACTCAGTAGCAAAGCACAGAGGAGATGTTACTTCTTGGTCTAGTATTCAAAAAGGAAATATCACTTTACTAAAAACACAGATCTAAATCCTTAACCTACCCATAGTTCTGGTATTTGGTAGATTGTAAGTAGACCCCATTTTCTCCAAGACTGCAGCAGTCGTAACTAATATTTAAAAAAACTTACCTGTACTTTGCACTGTTTTGTTATCAGACCTAGCATTAATAGCTTGCAAGAACCATAGCCACTCCTGAAATTCAATCCTAATGTAAAACTTTAAACTAGCTGCATCCCTTACAAAACAAGCTGAAAACTAACAGAAAACTTGAATCTACTATTCCTTTCTAAGACTGCAAGACTGAATGTCACATTTCATTGATTACTGAAATACATCTTTTATCTTTGTTTTTAAGCAGTTACCTACACCACCTGTTTTTTCCTAAATATCATCAGCAAAGCACTGGACTATTGTTCACATCACTTTGCAAAGCTTTGCTGAGAAGTTAACTGTCAAATTAGATATACAGCTAGATACCCTAGGAGTCTTAGCAATTTAACCACAATGTCAGTCTATGCTGATCTGTGCTCTGACAGAAGTTCAATCTCACACTTCTGTGTAAGCTTCAATAACAAATTCAATACCAAACATGTCTGGCAGAGGTAGAGAAGGATTTCCACAACATTTCTGTAAGACGAAAATGCACAGCATATAAATGTCCATGAACCAGTGGAAATACAGAAACATTCAAAACCCCTGAATTCCTATTTAGTTTTAGGGACTGGATCTTCTGTCAACTATTTCCACATCTACACTTTCTAATTGCCTTGATCCAGATATCCAGGGATAATCACTTTGCACTGGTCTCCTGCTGCACCTGGGGAAACAATCAAATGCTCTTTTGATGCACATCCAGCCTCCCTGTGTTACACTCCAGGATGGGAGAACATGAGCATGCCCTTGTGGCCAATGTGCAATTATATCTACATCAGAGCTAAGAAGGACACAAAAACGGGAAGTAGGTCTCTCTGACAAGTTTCATTTATAAAGAATGCCTCAAGACAGAGGTCAACAAAGGTGAACCAAGCATCAAAAGTGATTTACTGCAGGAGAACCATTTCTTGTCACTGATACTTGGAAATAACTTTATCAAGTGAAATGCTACATTTTTTTTTAAAAGTGCAAAATACAGCCAACCAGAGAAAATAGTTCAAGAGCTTTCACGTTCCTGTCTCCTCTCTTTTCTCTGGAAAGAAAAAGAACAAACACAGCTGCCACCTGTTCCTATGACACCGGGAAGGCTGCTTATCTTAAGAAGATAAAATACTACCCAATTCGTTTATCGTTATTTTAGATACTGTCTGTGCTAGAATGAAAGTTGAAAATCCATCCCACTCCATGGCTAACTTCATGTGATCTTCACCGGTGATTTCTTGTGTGCGCAGAGGAGGGTGACGTAGGGAACGCCAATGAATGCCCATCTCTCACTTGGCCAGAACTTTATGACAGGGCCCTGCTCAGGGATCTCGGAGGCAGCATCGAAGTAAGCGAAACAGACACAGCCTAGGTAAGCCGCAAGGCAAATCAAAATGTGCCTGAGAATAGACCAACAACCCCCCCCCAAGAAAAAGAAAAATTCAGTAACATGACTTCAGGTTATCAAATACATCAGCATGGTTTAAAATCAGTCCATCACTCTCCTTCTTTCCCTAGTCCCCAACAGTGCTACTATACGCCCCCTGCCAATAGGCAAAGAATACAGAGAATACATAAAACTACAAAACTGGAGCTCATCCTCTGCATAAACTGTCTGCAGCTTTTTGGTCTCTTTCCATCGTACAGAGTTGTTTAGAAATGATGAGTCACAGCACTTTGGATAAGAGGTCACAATTTGCTGTGTGATAAAAAAGAAAACGTATCAAAGCTGTTCACTGCTCCCACTTCATCCTCAGCTGTTAACAGTGGATGTTTGAGCCTTTATGGTCATTGCTTCAGTTGAGCAGTGCTTCTGGATTTTTAGCAGCCAGCAGGGGCAGGAAATTCAGTTGCAATTAATCAACTTAGTGTCTGAAGAATGTGATCAGGACAAAGAGCCTTCTAAATCTGCCACCTTGGATAGCGTGAGACTTGCTCCTGGCTTACAATCTGATCAGTAAATCCATTTAGCACTAACTAGAAATAGCCATCAGCAGCCTATGGACACAGCACAGAATGGTACTGCGGTGAGGACCTGGCACCTTCGAATCAAACTGTGGAGTTTATGCACAACACTTACCAAACACAGTGCAAATAGGGGAAGTTAAATGATGACCAGATCTCACAAAAAGCTTTGTCACTGATCCAGCAGAAAAGTGCTAGCATCCACCAAAGACCTGAAAACAGACCGAGTTTGTACACACGCAGGTTTTCACACCTGAGGAGAAAAATGCAAAGAAGCTACTGTAAAACAAAACAATATTTGCTTGATACCTGCTTGGCTTTAAGTGTTCCAGAAATATGATTAAAAAATTAAATAAATATATATAAAAAATAAAAATAAAATAAAGCTAGGTACATCTTTAAAATGCCTCCACTGTAGATGTCCTGAATGGTGGAGCTTTACTTGCAAGAAATATGACTCTGATGTAAGGCACTGGTGAGGTCACAAAACAAACCTCTCAATTAGTAGCTGTGTTTTGGGCATTATCTTAATTATCAAGATGGAAATCACGGGCAAACACTGAAGCACTAAGTAATTAGTCAAACATCTTGTCAGTAACAACTAGCCACTCAGCAAGCACCCAATTTTATTCACATTCTATCTTCCGTTGAATTGTGACTATATGAAGATTGGTAATAAAGAGGAACTGGGTAATGTTTTTTTTTATTAGTTGGTTGATTTTTTCCCCTATGATATTGCAGTTCCGGAGAACTACTGAGGCATAGGAGCAAAGACATGTGTATGCTTCAGCAGATGGTGTGGGCATGCGCATCTCACACAGAATTCTTCACACTGACTAAGCTGCAATTCCCTCCCTCCGCAAGAAACCATACTTGTTAACATAGAGGTACAATGTAGAGAAAACATTTGCTGTGATCACATGCAGTGTGGCCTGCAGGTGATCATCACCAAATATAATAAGAGATGCAAGAGTATATGCATAGCACTACCTGCGTTGCAGGTCTACTCAAAAGCTCAGTTTTATTCCCCTATATGATGCTTTGTTATTTTCCACATTTTGGAATTGCACTAAGAACTGCAGCTTTGCTCAAAAGACTAAAACAAGAAAAGAGAAAGGAGGCATCAATATACTCTTCCAGTTCCAAAAGGTTACTGAAGTTAATAGCTTACTCTCTACCCACACTTGCTATATTGAGATTAGGTCTCTTTGTACCGCCAGATGCAGCTCTGCTGTTACTGACACCTGTGATGCAAAGCTAGCATGAAACATGGCTAGCCCTATGTGGCCAAGGAAGGTGTGTCTCTGTTTCCCTGCCTTCTGCAAGAACAAAGCTATTATATGGGATTTTTCCCCATGCTTTTTTTTTTTAATTAATTGTTAAACTCTTAGTGTTCTTCTCAAGAATTTGAAGTGCTACTAGATAACTCGTGCTTCAGTGAAGAGTCATTCTCATGCCAGTGATGCATCTGCTCCAAATCAACTAACGAGATGACAAGGTAATTTGTTAAAGTTACTTGTTTTAGCTAGCTCTCAACAGTAAATCAGTGAGCCAATTGTCCAGCCGGTACAACAAGGGAATACTCAGCCTTCATAGGGAGACACTGGCCACTACATTCTTCTGCATTTTACTAGGAAAATAAACCAAAGGGAAGTGCCCCACAGTTCCATCCTCTGTCCCAAGGTCCTCAAGAGGAACTCCTGTAATCCACACCTTCTTACACCTCTTCCGGAAAGTTACTGAGATTGTTTCTATGCCTCTTCCCCTCCTGCAGATCAACGGTCAACCTTCCTCTCTGCTTTGCAGACTGCAGTCCAGCCATCTGAGCAGACTTGACACTGAATCACCAGACTTCCCCTACACAATTAATTCTGACGTACCTCATCTGGAAGGTGAGAAAAGTTTGACAAACTGATCCCATAAAGGGACACTTGGCCTTGTGACACTCAGAAGCAATCACGATGTTTATCCCTGGAGGAGTGAGTAGGCATAAGTAACCACTTATTTACTCTGTGCTCTGCTGTATTATTTATGATCCCTGATCCTCTGTCTATCTACAGTCACAACTGTCCTTGCTAATTGAATAATGAAGTGCTCTCATAACACAGTGCAGCACAGACCAAAATGTTCTCTGGTCCTTTCTCCTTCCACATCCAACATTCGTCAGTCTGAGATCCATCATTCTGGTTTGACACATTACAGAGTTCTGTTTTTTTCCCAGTATTAGCTGATATTATCTCCATGGCTGCACTAAGCCTACAAGCTACAGGCTACTTAGCATCCAATGTCAGTAAAGTAGCAATGCCAACTCTGTCTTCAAGCTAAAACTTTTCATTACATCCTTCCTCATGTGTTAGACTCTCTTAAGCACTTAGCACCCAGCGATAATGCCTCCTGCCCCTCTGTGGAGGAAAAGCAGAACTGCAGCTGCTACTAAAGCTTTGCTAAAGGAGTCCAGTTAGGCATTCAGAAAAACTGAAAATCAAAACACGAAGTACTCTGTACAGACACACTTTTCTGAGTACACTGCAGGACCAGCAGTCTGCCTGGCACTGTTGTATTGCAAGCTAAGCAAATTGCACAGCTTTCTCCACAAATCTGTTAGGTTTTTTTTAATCTTGAATATTTCAATTGACATTTTAGAGGCATTTGGGATTAAGAAACTCCTAAGACTGGGTAGGAGGCACCTCTGTATCTACTGGATTAATGTCAGAAAAGCTACATACTGCTTAATCTTGTTGGAAAAGAATTTTGTCCAGTGTCCTTTGCACAAATTCGCTTTAGGGTCAGGCTTTCTTTTTTTAAGTCATCTATAAATAATGTCACAGTCAAAACCATCACACTCATCTTTAATCAAAAAAAAAAAAAAGCTTCAACCACTCTGTTCTCCTCCACAAATAGGTATCACAATATCTGCTTCCATGACAAAGACACCTACATGACTTCCACAAAAATCAATATTCCACATAGCGTATGAACCAAAATGGCTTTTTCATTTGGCTCGAATTCTCCAGTTCATTTGACAAACAAATGGCCTTTAAGAGGCTATAAAAAGCATGAAGAAAAGGCTAAGGAGATTACTGAGTTGCCTAACGACTTCTAGAGCACAGCTACAAGAATTCTTTCTCTTGTGAAACAAGCCAGTGAGAAAAATACAGTTTGACAGTTTTAGAACAAAAACCATATTGGTAAACCCTCCTCCCATTCAACAGGTAAGACTAGACTGCTACACTGAGTAACTGTGCATTCTGACTGAGCAAAGGTTATGTGTACAGAGAATATGGAGCCTTTCCTGGACCTGTCTGAAGAATGTAAATAAATATGTGCAACTGCATTCCATTTAAAATAAGAGGCATGAACTCAAACAGACAGCTCCTTCAGTCAGTGAGTGACCATGCCTGTCAATATCTGAGTAGTTTTAAAACCAGGAGGAGAGGACAAGTAACCTGCACAGTTGCTTCAAACACTGGGGTACCCCAGACATCTGCAGTATGAGAGACTGGGCTGGTGCACACTTCCAACAGTATTATCTTCCAGTGTCATGGCACCCTTAACAAAACATATCAACTTTTCTTCAGCATGGTTGCCAGATGTTGATTAGTAACTTGACTTTGACACAGATAACTGCCTTTACATCCTAGTTTTAAACTTTTAAGTAGTTTAGCCTTTTTGTCAAAGGAAAAAGGGACACGAGCAAGCTGCAGCAATGAAATACAGCTTCTCCACAATCAGACTGCTAACAGCAAAATCAAATATGCACAGACATACCTGAAGGCAGTATGAGTCTTCACTGCTCAAGACACAGATGTCAACTGAGCAAGAATATTCTACCACCTATCTACTCAGGGAAATAGTTACTGGCGTGAAGAGGACCCACTAAATCATACTAATTTGATGATGCTATAATTTCCATTGTTATTTCGCTTGGACCAGCAAGCAACATAATCCACAGCCACTTTCTACCTGATTGCATCCCTATGAGACACACAAAGGGATTTGTTTGAACAGAAATAAGAAAAAAAAATTATAATGTCTTGTCTTTCAGGAGCGAGTATGCATTTAACTACCTTTTGCTCTTTTGATCACCTTACATCCACAGCATGTCCTTAGCACTCTACTCCACTAGTTCTGCATTTAAGAGCATAAAGCTCTTTTGCACAAATAGTCTCTCCTCACCAGGGATGAATGAGTGGCAGTAAATTCTCACTTGAAAACAAAGTGTTTCTGATTTGCCTGAATTCAGTACAAGATTTATAACAGCCTAGAAAGGGAGTAACTACGATGTACTACATCAAAACACTAACTTAAGCACGGAACAGAATAAATGTCTCTGAAGTAAGAGTTTCTACTTCAGCAACTTATTCTCCTTCCTTCCCAAAGTATTTTTTTCTCAGACTCAGATACACAGAAGACTGCCAGGCCTCAGCCATGTAGCCCCTTAATGACTGCAGAAGTGGAGAAAAGGAGAATCGAGAGGTTTTAAATAACGTCTGAATTGTTTTTTCTTCAGCAAAGAGATGGAATGATCCCATTTCTAATTTAAATTTATCAGGGATCAGCATAGCTTAAAATGAAATCTATAATTACCTGCCTTTTACATTTACATAAAAAAAAATCATATGCTGTGCAAATAATTGTTCAGTGGCATGATCAAGTCTCCCTTTGCCCTGTCAGTGGTTCCCCAGTGCTTTCTTAAAAATGAGACATATCCACTAGCAGCTTTCTTCTCTACATGTAACTTCCATGCTGCTTCCCAAATTTCTCTGACAACAGAAACAGCTGATGCTTAGCAGAACATCTAAAGAGAAAAGACACAAGAACACTTATACAGAACATGGTTAGCAGAGGCTTACACTGCATAGGAAAGTAACAGCAGAACAGGATTAGGTGGGAAACAGGAGAATCTCACTATCAGAAGCAGCTAGAATGCAGGCATTTTGTCCTACTCTTCTTTATTTTGATGGACATTTACAAATGCAGTGTAAAAGGCAACGTAAGTTATAAAATCCTTCTCAGACACTGGAGAAGAGAGCAGAAGTAGTTTATATGCTGATACTTGCCTGGCCCTTTCTGCCTTGGTGAGGAGATGCAAAAAAAGAGACTCTTCACAGTTTATGGTCATGGTAGGACTCTTTAAAATGTTAAAACCAATCTCAGATTGTTTTCTACCTGCATTCTGGTTTTATAATTTCTAAGGCCCTGACTGAAAGCTATCCTCTGTAACCTAGTGATTAACCTTATTCTGAATCTATCATGTTATCTGTGTGATGTAAGACTGACAGTAAGCCCTGAGAGCTGGCACATCTTCCATGCATGCTTGGGCCTTGCCCCCTGCAGTACCCAGACTCTGATCATATGATCACCTCACGCCCATGCAGACTATGCAGCAGAAAAACTGGAGTGAAACTTGCCAAAACTCCACAATAAATAAATTTGAGTTATATCAGGTTGAGGAAAGAGACATGCTGCAAGAAGACAAACAACATCTGATCTAGTATAATTGCCTGGGGAAAAAAAAATCTTTGCCAAAAATGTCTGAACTGACAGAGCAAGCTTACACCAGATCTGTACAAGCAAGAAGCATATCTGATCTGCTATCGCAAGCACTGAAGCTAGATCTACTGTATCATCATATGGTAGCCTTAGGATCTCCAAAGGCAACACCACATTCATCAGAAATGTACTCACCTCTTCAATTCAGCAATGAGTAAGGCTGTGCAAGGAACACCCAGAGTCATTAGCGAGATGTTGTTGATGGCAGGTTTAATGAAGGCAAGGCAGGTAGTAAACCCAGACAGGACACCAACGGCAGCTTTAAACCGGCTCCTGAAAGTTTTTTTGTGAAGAGGAGAAGTGGTTTTAATTTAAACCTTTTAATTAGTAAAGACAGAAATCTTAACATGATTTTAATAGCTTAAAAAAACTTACTTTTTTTCAGGTGTGGGCAGGAGGTGCAATGATAATATGCACAAAATGGATGTAGATCCTGCACTGACTTGTGTTTGCATACAGAGTTAATCATGTAGCTAGATCTTTCCTGAGCTACAGTTTTCCAAAGCAGATGTATACATACGCATACATCTGTGCGTGTGCATACATTGACCCACACTGATCACTGGTTTCAAAATCTTAAGATCCTGCTCCAATTTTCCCTCTCCCACAAGAAGTCAAGAACAAGATCATCTCTGTATCCAGCACACTCCCTCAAAGCACCTTTGTGTCATGATTCTTCCTGCTTTTAACATGCATTTTTAGGATATTTTTTGTTAGTGTCCCAGCTTTTAGAGGCATGTTACAGTCTGTTTGGTATGTTCTTAGCATAAATAAAATCATAGTTGGGCACAAATGGACAGTCTGACAACTTTTAAAACAAACATATATTGATTGTTTTTTTAAACTTCAAATTTGGACTTTAAACAACCCATTTCTAGTCTGTGACAGGACTATGGCTGATACAGGATCATTATGCTGCCTCCAGACTACTGATCTACAACTTTGTAAAACTAGTTGATGTTCAGGGATGGCTCTTTTAATTCCAAATCTCAAGTAGGACCTCAGTAAACCTGTGTAGCACCATTCCCTGACCATCATTATCAATATCATCATCTTCACCAAGCTCATTTCATAGGCTTCTTGCTTCAAAGTTTTTTAAAGCTGAAAGGCAACAAGTTACTTAAGTAGGAAGTTCTGATCTTATGTGAGTGCCTTAGTGACTAAAGACACCATGAATCAGTCATGGTAGAAAATAACATTTTCAACATTCAAAATCTGAGTGTGACAAGGATGAAGAATGTAAAAAATAACAGCAGAGAGTACAGGGCATATATAGTTCTAGAAGAATAAGTTAAGCAAAACAAAACTTAGAAATATGTCTGTATACGTACACATAAATATCCCCAAATCGCAGAATCACAGAATTGCAGGGTTAGAAAGGATTGCAAGAGATCATTGAGTCCAACACTCCTGCTAAAGCAGGTACCCTACAATAGGTTGCACAGGTAGGTGTCCAGATGGTTCTTGAATATCTCCAGAGAAGGAGACTCCACAACCTCTCTGGGCAGCCTGTTCCAGTGCTCCTTCACTTGTACCATAAAGAAGTTCTTCCACATGATTGTATGGAACTTCCTATGTTCCAGTTTTAGTTCTATTGCTACGCATCACCAAGAAGAGCCTGGCCTCATCCATTTTCCTCCCACCACCATTTAGACATTTATAAACATTAATCAGATCCTCCCTTGGTCTTCTTTTCCCTAGGCTGTACAAACCCAGCTTACTTTGTCTTTACCCATATGGGGGATGCTCCAGACCCCTTATCATGGGCTGGACTCCTTCTAGGAGATCTCTGTCTTTTTTTGAACTGGGGAACCCAGAACTGGACAAAGTATTCTAAATGAGGCCTCACCAGGGCAGAGTTGCGGGGGAGGATCACCTTCCTCTATGTATCTATGCATAAATCAGATCTGTTCTGGGATAGGCTTTTTTGTCCATTAAAATTCTTTTTTTCTGTACACTTCAGGAAGAAATCAAGATCTTAACAAATAACGACCCTGACAATCTTCAGGGAAGTAGTATTCTGAAAACATTAGGATGGGGTACATCCTTCAGCTCATCTCTGTATTTTTATCGATCAATTATAAACAGGCAAACAACATGCATCACTTTAGTTTTATCACAAAGTTCAAATAGGATTTCTCCACACAACAGTTACTGTTCCTTTTAAAAAGGATATTGCTTAATCTCATGGCTAATACTACAAATCTATGAAGCAAATTATCAGAATACAGTGATAGATTACATACAAGAGTTCCTTTAGGCTTTTTAGGAATAATGTATGTGCAGTCAGAGAAGTTATTCAAGAGACTGAACTGCCCTCCACTTTAACTAAATGTCTAGAAATCATGTCATCTACCAAATAACCCCAGAAAAATATCTATTTGCTCTTCGAGTTTATGGTGTTCTATAATAGGACTACATTACAATATGAAAAAGTACTAAATTCACAGTAACTTGACAAAGCCATTGCACTACAGACTACCTATGATAATTCAAGATACACTTCTCACAGTGCACGCTATTTTGAGGAATACTCAATGCAGGCAACAACCTTCTCTACAAAAGCAATTTCTAACTGAGTATATGTCAAGGAAATAAAAAAAAAAGAAAACAGACAATAGCATGAGAAAGCAAGAGGCAGCAGCCTTAGCAGTTTTCAGAAAGCAGAATATTGGTGCTGTGATTCCAACCTCTCCATTACCTCAGATTCTTTAAGGGTAAAAGAACAATATGCACAAAGATTACAGCATACTTTCTCTGTAAGGGAGACAAATCACAACCAGATTCTTCAAACTGGTTAAAATGCCCTTCTTGTTGAACTTCATCCCATTGACCTCAGTCTTGTGACTCCCATCTACAAGAAGGGTTGTAAAGAGGATCAGGGGAACTACAGGCCTATCAGCCTGACCTTGGTGCCAGGAAAGGTTATGGAACAGATCATCTTGAGTGAGATCCCATGGCATGTGAGGGGCAAGCTGGGGGATCAAGACTAGCCAGCATAGGTTCATGAAAGGCAGGTCCTGCTTGACCAACCTGATCTATGATACACCTGGTGGATGAGGGAAAGGCTCTTGACATAGTGCCATGGTTTTATGACACATAGCCTATCTAGACTTCAGCTAAGGCTTTGACACTGTCTCCCACAGTACTCTCCTAGAGAAGCTGGCAGCCCATGGCTTGGAAAGGTACAGTCTTCACTTGATAAAGGACCAGCTGGATGGCTGGGCCCAATGGTGGAACTGAACTGTGTTCAGTTTTGGGCCCCAGACTACAAAAAAGACATCAAGGCCCTGGAGCATGTAAGAAAGCTGGTGAGGGGTCTCGAGCACATGTCTTACGAGGAGTGCGTGAGAAAACTGGGATTGTTTAGTCTGGAGAAGAGGAGGCTTGGGGAGATGTTACAGCTCCCTACAACTTCCTGAATTAAGATTGTGGGAAGGTGGGATGTTGGCCTCATCTCCCGTGTAACTAGTGACAGGACTAGAGGGAAGAGGGAATGGCCTCAAGTTGCACCAGTGGAGGTTCATGTTGGATATCAGGAAAAAATTCTTCTCTGAAAGAGTGGATAGGTAGTGAAATGGGCTGTCCAGGAAGGTAGTTGAGTCACTGTCCCTGGAGGTGTTCATTCGCGGAGGAAACATTTAGATGTTGTGCTAAGGGACATAGTTTAGAAGGAAATGTTAGTGGTATGTGGATGGTTGGACTGGATGATCTTTGAGGCTGTTTCCAACCTTGGTGATACTATGATTCTATTTTAAACCTGCAATAAAGAAAAGTCTGCTGCAGCAATGAGAGACTTCTAAACAAACAGCACACTTAAGTCTTTGAATAGTTAAAAACTACACTTAACCTGTGGCTTAAAGTTCAGATAAAAATTCAGCTGACTCCCGCAGGTACACTCTCGTATGTATACTCTCAGATATACAAAAGAACAGGAAAAGAGAGTATCTATTACTTTGGTTTAGGTGCAACTTACATAAACTATTCATGTCTTTCTAGAGCTAACAAGAATAGGCACTTTCAGAGTCAACCATCACATCCCAAAACTTGAAGTTTCAGGGCATAAAACCCACTATCAGGAACATAGACACAGGACTTCTGAACAAAAAGAACATAAGATGACATGTTTCACGAGACAGGTATGTGTACTATGTCGCATGATTACCTGTCATTCCGAAAAACTCTTGGTAGGTATCTCCTAGGGAACCACATGGCAAGAGCACACATAAGAACCCATAGAATAGCCAGCTCATCCAGCATCTGGCCCAGGAAACTGAGGGTGGCATGAAAGTAAACAGATCCAATTCCTGGAAGAGTTGATCAAAAGTTACAGTCAACAGTTACAGTGCTGTACATACTGAAACACACTGCTCATGATCAGGAATTCATAGCAAATGGCTAATACAATTTGGTATAGAAAACAAAACAAAACAAAAAACCACACCAGCTTTGCTAGAAAAGCAAGCCAAATAATCAGCACCTCATATTAAAAAAAATAAAAAATAAATATTAGTAAGTATTAAAGAAGTTCCCAGTGCCTTTAGGATTGAAAAAGCTTAAGAATTTCCCATCTACGATACAGCTAAATCTGTGGATCAATCATTAAAATGTCTAATTACTAAGCAAAACCTGTTATCCTCTCCAGTTTTGTTAAGAATTCTTAGCAATCTTTAATCCAGCATCAGAAGATGGAGAGTCAGCACTGCTCTAGAGTAAGCCTGGACACAAATAATAGAACTTGTACAAAGGAAGGACAAAAAGAGAGCAGAACTAAGGTTAAAGTCTCCCCAAACTCCAAATGCAAGAGGTATTTTCCTTTCAGAAACTACATCTGCTTTTGCTTCAATCAAGTACAAGCAAACTCCTCTGCAGACGTCAATATTGCTTTGTTCTGCTGAAACAATTATGCACAAGCAGGAAAAACCGATTTCCTCTCCCACTTCATGCATGAGCAGGCAAACAGAGATTAATCAACTTACCAACCACAACTAGCAGAGTCCATATTAAATATATTCCGCTGTTGAAGCAGGTTGCATATTGACGGAATAAGCACATGCATATGGGTGGTAAAACAAAAAACAAGACGTTGCTTATCTATAAAAATAAAAAAGTATCACAAAGACAGAAAATAAACATTTAATATCTATAGGCTTAAACGTCTACAAAAAGTCACGCAATGATACAACTCAATAAAATATAGTTCTCAGCTTCTGCCAAAGCTGAACAGTTTTTGCAAAGCATCATTAAGCTGAACTTCATTAAGCTAGTAATAGCATAAAACTCTAAGCAATGTAAACTGTGGCTAGTCACACCTTTATATCACTTTTCAAGTCTATTTCCAGAGGAATTTTATTAACAGACTACAAATACTCCAATTGCTGCAATTCAGGAAGCCTTCAACAGCAAACAGATTAGGAACAGGGAGCTGTAGCAAGTGAATTGTCTTCTCAGTGGTTGTCAAATCCAGCATGGAAAAAGCACCAGATGGGCTGTTAAGTTTTGCTGAAGTCAGGTCACTGAACAATTGCTATTGTTTGGCAGATCTGAAACACAAAGTTAAGCTGAAAGAGTTAGAACCACTTTTTCTAGGGTTAAGAAAGCCTTAAGTTGTAAATCCTCTCACACTTCATTTTTTTTCCTGGTTCTCCATCACAGAAGCAACAAAGTACAACTGAAAACTGGTTATAGGGAGGTGAAAAGGCTGGTAATTCAGAACACTGATAACATTATTTTTTAACATAGCATGTAAGTGTTGAACAAAGATCCTTTTTTCATTTGCTTACCAACAATGCAGAGCATCTATCTCTAGTTACATGCTGAAAATGCTTTACCTGCAATTAGCAGGAGCTGTCACTGCAGCATCACACAGTTCTTTCAGTAAGAAGCTGTGTGTGCTGAGGGTCAGCCACAGGCACTACTGCTGGTTCACAATGGGACAAGGGCAAGGAAGAATTCCCTAGCCTTGATCTCCTCACATTCCCCATAGCTAACCAAGGCACATGACAAAACAATGTCTAGCAACATTCCCCTAGAATGATCATATAAAAGAACTCTCAGAAAAACAGCACTCCTTTGGGATAGATCTCCTCCTCTCAGAGACTTATGGACATTTAATGACGTTAATGAAAATCCAATGGAAAACAATTCAGGAACAGCATATGAAGAAGGCACTCATTTCATAAATGTCCAGCATTACACACTGTCACAAACAGAGTGAGAGCAGAGGTTGCAATGATTAAAATGGATACATCTAATTCAACATTTCCAAGAATCATCAAAATATACTCCTAGTCTGGCATCCAAACTGACAATAACTACAGCAGTAGCTTCTTAGCACCGTCTACTTTATGTGTGACACCTTCCTTCACACTAAGACTCTACAAAGACAAGCTGTATTTCTTTCAAAATTCTTGGCTATATTTCATTTCAGTAAAATACTTAGATCTAGCACACGCTCATTTTAGAGATGTAAAATCCTGTATCTTCTCTACCTAAAACGAAGCTAGAGCAGCCACTAGAAAACCAGCAGGGAGAAATTTTTGTATTGACTGGTACCACCATCTTTAGACAATCTTAACAAACTCACATTTGCTGCAGTGTGTGTCCTAAGGCTGCATGAAAAGGCCCAGTGCACCAGGCCTGTACATTACGTGTTGGATAACCACAAGCAATTCCACTGCCACGAGCACCTGGTTGCCTAATGGTGGGGGAGCAAAGGCAAAGAGAAGGAAGGGGATGGACAGAAAGAGAAAAGCTCTTGGCAGTTTTTGGAGACAAAAGCATGAGCCTCCAGGCCTCTCACGAAGAGAAGTCACCATGCTTCTTGCAGCTGGGCCAGAGTGACGACCAGTCTCAATAGGGAAACATCAGCAGAGGGCCTCTACTTTGCTCCCACTGGACTGCCCTTCTAAACCAATGAGAGGAGGGACAAAATCCTTTTGTCAATCAGCAGTTCCTACAGCTTATTTCATCACAGGCCAGACCCCTTGAAGATTCACACATTTTCACAGAAGCCACTCACACTGCCCAGCTTTGAACTGCCAGCTTACTATGCCTGTCCCCCAGACTTCTCCAGACTGTGGTAAAAGTAGCCCCATTGCACATCAGGCTGGAGCCTTACCAATTTCACTCAAGCTCCTTCACAAACCGTCCTCTGATGAATCCTCTGTCTCTTTCTCCCAGTTGAAGTAGGAAATCAAACTCACAAACTAGGCATGAAAAAGCCGTCAGGGCCCCGACTGATAAGCAGTGCCACAGACAAGCACCTCTTAACTAGCAATAAAAGGACACTTAAGGAATTCCCTCACTCCATCAAGGCAGCAAATTTTGCCACCACTATGATAGCAGGAGGCACCTGGCAATGTCAGAGTTCAGTATATCCCTGAGGGTGCAACAGAAAGACCGAAGAGTTATTTACAGAGAATGTCCTAAAGCAGATTTTAAGAGGCAGATGAATTTGCTTAAGCCATGTAAAACCTTCATATTCATCTAACCATGCTCATGCAAACATCTTCCATTCCATCCATCTAGCTCTGTGCTGCAAAGACGTAATGGGACATCTGGAATATAGTTACGGACCAGAGCTGTAGTCTGCTGCCTTATTTTGCAAGCAGAGAGTGGGAAGGCTCTCCTTATCCCAAAACAAGTTGGAAACATAAACAATGATAGGCAGCAGGGATGATGGAATATAAGTAAGTCTTCTGAGAATCCCACAGTGCTCTAAACATTTTAAGCTTTTAGACAAGATTATGTCAAAGAAAAGCATTAAAGGAAAAAAAAAAAAAAAAGGAATGTAAAAGAAAATCTTTTCATCTCTACATCTAGAACTGACCAGTGAAGTAAATCAGACTAAGCAATCATGCAGTGCAAAAACTAGGCTAGAAAATTCTTATTCTGCCTAGGAACAAGGTGACAAAGGAAATACATATACTTGCCATATCTACAACAACATAGGTTTACATCAGTGAGTAGATAACACAGAAATTGTTTTGCACTGCTGCAGTGCTCTAGTGGCACTGAACTCCTGTCCATGCTAAGGTACTATCTGCAAATGCAAGAAGACTCCACTAACGTGGAGCTTGGCCGTGATTTATACTCACTGAAGTGGCCTAGAGGGAAATTACATATCACTGTAAAATCTGAAAGAATTTTGATGCTGAAGTTCTTTTCTATTAAGTTTGGAATTAAACATGATACTACTGTCTCTCTTTCATGCAAAAGCTTGGTTTTGTTTCTTATATTCCATACATAGTAATTTCCACAAGCTGTATTCATATCAGAACTCCGAACATGACCTGAAATATGCTGCTTAAATTCTCTTAGTTTCAAGTTCACGGTCAACTAGATCAACATGAGACTGACTTGCTGGCTTTCATCCTGTTATCAGCCTGGCTCCCTGGAAGAACCACACCCTTAGATACACTGCCAGGATTAATGCCACTTTTCCCAAACAAGTGAGGCACCTATCCACTGGGCTTTGGTTTACAAAGTAGGTTGCATATTCACATAATACACAATTGGCCTGTACGATTTGATAATGCAAAATTAAAAAGTCTGTAAACTTAAGATCAGTGCAAAAACTTTAAAGAAGAGGAGTACTAAGGATTTCCTTCGGGAACTACCTGAAGGGAGGTTGTAGTGAGCTGGGGGTCAGCCTCTTCTCTCTTGTAACTAGTGACAGGACGAGGGGGAATGGCTTCAAGTTGCGCCAGGGGAGATTTAGGCTGCACATTAGGAAATACTACTTTTCTGAAAGAGTGGTCAGACGCTGGAACGGGCTGCCCAGGTAGGTGGTTGATTCACCGTCCCTGGAGATGTTCAAGAAATGTTTAGATATAGCGTTGGTTTAGGTGGATGGTTGGACTAGGTGATCTTGTAGGTCTTTTCCAACCTAGCTAATTCTATGATTCTATGATTTGCAAAAGGTAATTCAAAGTTACAGAAAAAGCCAAGAAGCCCATCAGTAAAAGTCCATCCTCTGGCTTTAAATAATTCTGGACCACTAATTTTAATTTCCAACTACTTACTTGTATGAAAGGAATACAGGACACAGGACACAGACGGAATGTCAGTGGCCAGCTCAGATCATGACCACACAACTTTGCTCACACAGTCTGTATGTGGTATTTCCCATGGTCTTACCAAAGGTTATTTACTATTTGCTAAGTCTCTCAGCTAGCAGCTGAGCATTCAGCCACTGAGCCAGTACATCTTGTGAGAAAGGGAAGCAAAAATGGAGTAACTCTTCAGTGAAATTAGAGGGTTTGTATCTTCAACGCTCCTATACAAGAGCATGAACTACAAAGACATGAACTACAAGACTGAAGTAGTAAAAAAGATGTTGCCAAAGTATAAGCATATTCTCAATCTGATAGCTTCTAAAAACACTAACCTCCTGGCTACTACAGAACAGACAAGGAATAAAACCACTGGCAATTCTCTTTAAATTGAAATTTGGCAAGAAATATATGCAAAATAGAATCTAAAACATTAAACTGAAAAATACCAATTTCACTAGTAACAGAAAAATGTTAGAGTTTTCAGTTTTTTCAGGAGTGTAAAACACAAAAAATATCTTTTATTTGTTCTCTTTTGCAAATACCTCTGAAGATGTAAGTTCTTTTAAGTGTGCAGAGGTATTCGCTTTTGTTCAAGAGTAAGGTTACACTGCATAAGGATTAATTATTAAAGAAAGAAATTTAAAAAAAAAAGGAAAAAGCCAGTTTTCCCATAATTTCCTAGTTACGAAATATTTTTAGTCTCCTTAAAGTGTGTAACATGAAATCATCTTGGACATGTATGTTTTTAAAAAATTGTGTGACTAATTTGTAAAAAACTGCCGAACAGATATTCTTCTACTCACCTAGCACTGATGAGCACTTTGCTTTGCTTTTTAACAAGATCAAGTTAAATTTACACATAACATTAAGGTTGGGTCCCACAAGAACAATTAAATGGATCTTTCTAAATACGTTTCAGATAAGCTGTTCCAGTTTCCTGCTTACATATTGCATGAGATCTCAACGACATCTCTGATCTTAGCTGTAGCAGTCTAAAATGCGGATTAGCAAGGTTTTAATCTACAGCTTGAAGACCCAGATCCCACATTCAGGTCTGCTGACGAATCTTACCTGAAACTTGTAAAGGTTTCGAGTCAGTGTCAGCACAGAGACAACTAAGAAGGAATCAAATTCAGAGTCCACTTACGGTGTCTGTCACAGTAGGGCCAAATCTTTCCTACCACCCTGTCAGAATCTCTGTCTCCAGGAACACAGCCACTCAGATCCCATCAATTCACTGTGAATTCAATAGTCTTAATTATCAGAAGTTGCAAACACAGAAGTCAGTCTCTCATAATCTCTTCACTACTAAGCATATCTACCCTCAACACAGCCTCTAGCCCCTATGTTTTCAATGTACAGTTAGCTGAGTTGGATGAAGCTTCTGCAACACAGGGGGCTTCAGGGCAAACATGGTGCTGTGCCTCTCTGCTAGTCTGTCTGGTACCTCAGTTCATCACCCGGACATACCCGCAGCTCCCAGCATTTGCAAGCTTCCCTGCCACAACTAATCAGCTCAACACAGTCAGAAGGATATCCAACCCCCTGCATTGCTGGCTTCAAAACACATCACTTCAAGAAACTTACTGTTTACCATGACCTTTTCCTCTCTTTGTTTTTGGTTCTTGCACAGTGACATCAGAAACAAAGAAAGCAGACTGTTTCACCACACACCCTCAAACAGAGACAATACACCACCTAGATGACTCTGGTGCTGAACTACAACAAAAACAACAGGTTAGCCATGTACACCATACACAGTTGAATTATTTGTTCTAATTGCACTGCATCCCTGGGTACACACTCCAGTGAGGGATAAACACTCCACACAGCTCTTTCTTTCCTTCACAGAAATGCAGCACTAGCATCTGATGTTAGCAGTCAAGAAACACAGACTGAAAGAGAGCTCAGATGAGGACAGAATTTGGGGAAGAAATTAAAAGGCCATTTTGAAGTACGCAAGTCAGACAAAGCAGAAACCCCACCTCACACCTGCTACAGATCAGAAAACCCTGTGCAACAACATAGGCATGGTGTTTGCAGGGCTACCTCCTAGTGACATGGTAAAGCACATCACCAGAAAGCCTGATGTATGACCTCACTCCCTATTGGGCCTGTTTGTCACTGCGAATCCTCAGATGAATAAACAGGATGCTGGGAGCAGCGCTCCCCCTACCAGACCTTTGCTGCGGGGAACATGCTTCCAGCAGCGCTCCCCAGCAGCTCCTGGGCCGGGATGACACGAGTCAGGTGCAAACCAGGGCTTCTGGAGGAAGTCACAATTACTTCAGTCCTCTTCCCTCTCCTTCCTTTTTTCACCTTTCTTGAGGTGACTCCTCCTGGCAGCACTGCACTGACAGCACCCTGCAACCCTCTGTCAAACTGCTCCTGTAAGTTTGGCTCTGGGAGAAGGCAGAGCTTTAAAACACGGTTTTGCCTCCAAATACCGAGAGTGTCTGCTCGTGGCCCGCCCCTGCCCTGCACGCCGTCGGGCAGACTTACACCTGCGCCACGGGACAGCAGCTGCGGCAGTCCAGCACGGGACGCCCGCGGGCCGGACAGCGCCGGGCAGGACGTGTACCCTGTTCACTCGTGGCTCACAGTCCTGTCTAAACCTCCCGATTTTGCGCCTGCGGTATCAAACCGCACAGCTGGCTGTCACTCCAGGTACCACGTCCAGCAGGGCACCGACGGAGCCCCTCCGCGAGACCCTTCAGCACCCCCAGCCCCGGGGGCACCGTGCCCGGGCAGGCGCCAGACCCGCCCGCGCAGCTGTCCCCGGCCCGCAGACCCTCCCTCCCGCCGCGCACCGTGTTGTAGAACTCGGCGATGGCGGGCACGATGGTGTAGTTGTCCTCGCACCAGTCCACCTCGGAGCTGCCGGCCCGCAGCTGGTCCCACCACAGCATCTCGCCCATGGCGCCCACCCGCCCTTGCCTGCGATCGCGGCTCGGCGGGGCGGGGCGGGGCGGAGCGGGCCCTCCCACATCCCTCAGCGTCCGCCCCCGTGGCGGGGCGGCCCGGCTAGCGGGGCCGTGGCGCCTGGGCCCTGCCGGGGAGCGCTCCGCAGGCGTCGCTTTCCTGTTTCCTTGTCGGCGCCGAGCAGCCCGCTCCTCAGCGCGCAGCCTGCCCGCCTCCCTTCCTGCCTGCTCCCAGCTCGCCCTCCTTTGTGTGCATTAACGGTATTTGTTCTAACGCTTGGGTGAAAATATTTGGCTTCTCACGTTCTTGTGCACTACATTGCCCCCTGTGCTGTCGCTACACAACACTGAAAAGAGCCTGGCACCGTCCTGCACTTTGGATATTAATAAGCAGTGGTGAGATTCCCTCTCTTCTCCAGGCTGAGCAGACACATTTCTCTCAGCCTTTCCTCGTAAAACAGATGCTCCAGATTCCTAATAATCTTTGTCGCCCTCAGCTGGACTCTCAAGAAGTTTCCTGTCTCACTTGAACCGAGCAGCTCAGAACCGGACATGGTACTCCAAATGTGGTCTTACAGACACTTTCAGGTTCTTAGGCTGGAGATGGAATGCCAGCTGGCCCAGCGTACCACACCCACAAGCAGAGGTGGCTGACACATACACAATTCCAGCTGTCCACCTGTCTGTTCATCTGTCCCCACTCTCCCAGTAGTCATGGACAATGCAGCAGGCAGGCAGAAGAGAGCAAGCCTCTGGAACTCAACTACTGCAGCTGAAGCAAGGGCTTCTGGCTTACCCCAGCCTTGGTCAGGTTGCTGTTCAAAGGAAGCACACCTAAGTGGAAGCTGGTCTATGTACAGAAACACCCAGTCTTCTCCCCCAGAAGACACGCAGAGATGGCATTTCCTGTTTCAGCCACATCAACTGTTCAATTCTAGAATGGATCCAGCAGCTCGGAGTCTCTATGACTCCACTGTTTGTCTTAAATGAAAGAGGCATTCTTCTTATTTTAAGGAAAATTAGAAGGAATAGTTTTCCTAAAGAAACAGTACAAAATGTAACCCTGATTCCCAGTCATAGAATCATTAAGGCTGGAAAAGACCTCTAAGATCATCTAGTCCAACCATCAACCCATCACCATGTTCATTAACCATGTCCCTCACTGCCACATCTATCCTTTTCTTGAACACCTCCAGGGATGGTAGCTCCACCACCTCCCAGGGCAGCCTGTTCCAATACCTCACCACTGCTTTGGAGAAGAAATTCTTCCTAATATCCAATCTGAACATCCTCAGGTGCAACTTGAGGCCGTTACCTCTTGTCCTATCATCAGCTGCCTGGGAGACAACCCCCACCTTGCTACAGCCTCCTTTCAGAGAGTCGTAGAGAGTGATAAGGTCTCCCCAAGCCTTCTCTTCTTCGCATTAAACAATCCCATTTCCCTCAGCTGCTCCCCATAAGACTTGTGCTCCCTTCACCAGCTTTGTTGCCCTTCTTTGAACAATCTAATTGTATGACATAGATGTAAACAGGATTTTCCTCTGAAGATCTCTCATGGCACTTAGATTCCTCATGCAGCATGAGGGGGTATTTGACAGCAGCCAGCCAGTTGCTCACATGATTTAGCCATCAATGCAGTTCTAAAAATCTTTTTAGTGTCCCATGTATCATGCCTGCTAGCCATGTTGTCCTGCCAGTTGCCCTACTGTCCTTGCCAGCCAGTAGTTCAACTCTTCAAATCTCTTTTTCAAACACTGTCAACAAATGTGTAATGCTAAGGCTGTGCACAACGCTTCTCCAAACAACCATTCCCTTTTCCTCTCTGCTTTCTAAATGACATGAGGCAAAGTGAAAATCACTAAGAAATACCACTTTCATCGGTATACCTGAGTAACAAAATCATGTTACTTTGTGTTCAGCCATTGCACTGTTCAGTCAGCTGGCAATGTTCTCCTAAAGATGCAGACAATCACGCTAGGATTTTGGTTGTGCAATTCCCATGTTTTTATTGTAAAAGAATTTCATTTTTAACAACATTTGAGAGTAACATCTGTACTTGAGAACAGACATGCCCCACATCTTGGAATTAGGTGTCAGATGGAAAAGCTCTGTTACAGACTTCAAATGCAGCAAGCTCTCTTCAAAGCAAGCCTGAGCCTTGGTTTTTGCTTCCCTGAAGATAGCTAGGCTTCTTCAGCATTCCCAGTTCCTTTAAGCAGACCCTCTCCCAGATGCAAGCTGCTTGCAACTTCTCGAGTCTCTGGCTGTGGTTTGTCAGTTGCATTAGTCCTGGACTTCTCCTGTTCCTGCTCTAAGCAGATATTACAACTGCTAAATTTGATCTCTTCTGCATCAAAAATAAAACAAACAAACAAACCAAACCCTACTCATTATCCATCCTTGGCCAGTTCATAAAGTTAGCACAGTGGATACAGTCACATTAGCTGAAACCAATTCCACTCTGAAGTTAGGAAAACAAAAGCAAGAAGTGGAAGGAAAGAAGTGCATTTCTAGTAATTAGCAAAGCCGTCTGCTCAGTTTCCACAATGGATAGTTACTCAAGCTACAGCGACCACGCAGCCACGTGCCCTCTTGGGAGGGCCCTCACACCGGCCCGTGACGTAGCCGCCCGTCGGCCAGCATCTGCGGCAGTACCGGGCTTTAGGTAGGCCTAGAGCTCTCTTTCCCAAAATAAGACAGCAGCCTTGCAGCCCACTAAGCAAGGACCACCCTCAACCACCGCCTACTACTGACAGGCCGGAAGCCACCTCCCGCCATGTCCCCGGGCGAGAGAGACCTCGCTCGCAATTGGGCAGCCGCGGTCACGTGGGGGCGGGCGCGGCGCCGATGGGCCGCTCTCGCGAGGCTTGGCGAGTGTATGTGCTGGTTGCGGGCGGAAGTGCGGCCTTTTTGTGCGGCGGCGCGGCGCAGCGAGGATGAAGGCAAGGCTGTGAAGGCGGCCGGGGCAGCTTCGGTGGGGGGGGGCTGGCTGGCGTCCTGCGCCACTAATGAGCCCGGCGCTTCCGATGGGGCGCGATGGGCTGCGGCGGCGGGCTCGGGGTGCCGCTGTGGGCCGGATGGCGGTGGATTGCGGGTTGGTCGCGGGTGGTTCGAGATGGCGGCCGCGCCGTTCCGTGCCCCGTGCTAGGGCCTCTATCCAGGCTGGGGGCTCCGAGTTACGGGTCGAATCGCTCTGCTATGGGACTCCTTTCGGCGGGGAAGAGTAGAAGGTTCACACTGGGATTAGCGGAGTCCGGCAAGGAGTACTGGAGCTGGGCCTGCGCCTGTGGCCTTGTCTTGGGGGAAGTGCTAGGTAGCTGTCCTCGAGGTTACGGGCCTTGCAGTAGCCCCCGCGAAACACAGGTGGTGACCAAGGTATAGCGCGGCTATCTCAGGTTGCTCGTGTTGTTTCTTCGATTTAATATGCGCGAGGAAGGATGCATGGTTTCCTGTTTTCTGTACTGTCATTTGCTTGGTGGCGGTCTCCTTAGAGGGCACAGTGCACTAGTTGTGGTGAAGAGAGTTCTTTGTAACAGAAGGCTTTGTGTCATTTTTAGCACACACAGATCTGCCTGGTTCTGTGCGTGTACTAATAACATGTTACTGCTAGTAAGCAAATAGAAGCTTTGGAATTTGAAATGTTAAGGTGAAGCCAGCAGTTTAATACTAATTTTCTCTGGAAATGACATGTGAGAAGCTTCAACGAAATCATTTATTATTATTTTACTATTTTTAGCTCAACATCTCTTTCCCAGCTACTGGCTGCCAGAAGCTCATTGAAGTGGATGATGAGCGCAAGCTGAGAACATTTTATGAGAAGCGGATGGCCACGGAGGTTGCAGCTGATTCTCTTGGTGAGGAGTGGAAGGTAAGAGTCAGAAAGATGTGTGAAGCATAGTCAGATTGCTTAAGTTTTCTAGTTGTGCAGTTGATAGAGTATTTGTATGTTATACATCTGGCAGGTAACTTGAAAGCATCTATTAAAATGATATTGAATTTAATTAACTGGCTAGGTTTTTAGTTGTTTTTTTTTTTAATCCATGTGTTTTAGACAGTCTTGCTGGACTTCTTATTAGTTTTCTGTTCTTGATTTGGGTACCCTGAAAGCATTCAAAACAAATGAAGACTGTACCACAAAAGTCTTAATTCTGTACTGAACAGGCACAAAGAGCGTTTAAACTATTAAGTGCATATGAGGAAAAAGCGTGTTGAGCTTGATAGATGGGTTTGGAATAGCCAAATGTTGATACGGGCAGTCCAGCTGAGCTTGAATAAGCTGATCTTTGTTTCTGCTGTCTCCCCAAGGAAGACAGTAAAAGCTATTTTTCTTTTTTGCCTGTGTGTCTGTAATATAACCTCTCATGTTGTATGCACGTATGCAGCTGGTGGTGTTATCAGACTTTGGTTAGGCTCAGCATGAAGGACAAGAAAAGGCTGGCAGTAAGAGGAAGGGGCTTAGTTTGGTGTGTTTTATGGAAACTTGTAATAAATAGAAATTTGCTTCGTGGATAGATATTTGAAAATAAATACTAGCTGGGGTATGTAAATATATGCTTCACATCTGTGTTGAGTAAAAAGCCTGAACTGTTGAAATGATCTTGGTTAAAGAAGTACTCAGCAGTCTGCAGTTACAGTAACTTTTCTGGTGGTGAGGTGGCTGTTAGGAACAGGATGTTGTCATCTCCACCTCTTTTCCTTGAATTGATAGGGGCCTGAGCAACTAAAAGGTGTATTTCTCTGTTTTTACAGGGCTATGTTGTCCGGATCAGTGGTGGCAATGACAAACAAGGTTTCCCCATGAAGCAAGGTGTCCTTACTCATGGACGTGTCCGCCTTCTCCTCAGCAAGGGCCACTCCTGCTACCGCCCCAGGAGAACCGGAGAGAGAAAACGCAAATCTGTTCGGGGTTGCATTGTTGACGCTAACTTGAGTGTTCTGAACTTGGTCATTGTGAAAAAGGGTAAGGGCCTGGATGAAGCAGTTAGTAGGTAGAAGTAGGCACTCGGAAAGAACCTGCTTGATAGTGGCTGTAAATTTATATAGAATACGAACACTATCTCAATAGTCTAAATGCACATTGCAGTTCTTTCTGAGCATTGTATTGTAACTTTCAAAACTGGTCACTGGTAACTGAAATATTTTCACTATCACTGGCAATATTATTGCATTAAATCTGAAGGCGCAGTCAGGAGTGGCACTAGTGGCAGGTGCACCCCAGGGATTATCTACGTAAGTTGCTCAGAAAGTAATTCCTTCTATGTATTTCCATGGAAACTCAACAAGAACAAAGTACAATAATGCTATTTGATAGAACAAGTTCTCAGCTACAAAACCCTACTTTTCAACATAGGCGCCACCATTAGCTATACATTTTCACTAGCAATGAACAAGAGCAAATGTAATAAAATAGGAGGGTTTACTTTTGCAGCAGCCCTCGTAGTATCTTGATTTATAATGCATTTCAAACTGTAGTTGTTTTTATAATTTAAGAGATGTTTAGTAGATGCAGGATTAATTAACATATCTATACCTGTTTTATCAAAGGTGAAAAGGATATTCCTGGGCTGACAGACACAACTGTGCCTCGTCGTCTTGGTCCGAAGAGAGCTAGCAGGATCCGCAAGCTGTTCAATCTCTCTAAAGAAGATGATGTTCGCCAATATGTTGTGAGGAAACCTCTTAATAAAGAGGGTAAGAACTCAGGTTTTGCAGCACTGTGGTTGCATGTAATTGTCAGCAGGTACTGAGTCTCATGCAGCAAATGATTTACAATAATAGAGCAAGGGGTTTACTGTTGTAGTATTAAAGCTCTGTCAACTCTTAAGGTATGGATATGAAATTGACATTTCCCTTTTTCCCTCATTTCCATCCTACCACTCGTCTCTCAATCTACTTTGGCACAGTTTGGGCTTAAATACTTAATAGGCTGTGATGTCATTATTGTTGGTTCTAAGAATAGTCTGACAACAATTTTAATAAAGGATTAATCTGATGTAGAATGTCCTTAAAACATTTATATTAGGTAGAGGGGAGGAGCAGGAGTGTTTAGAAGGTAGTAACGTAAAGGCTTCCCCAGCGCTTTGAACAACCTACAAAATGATATTTTGTTGAGAGGGCCATGTTCTGCTTCCCACGTGTCTCGTATTTACACTGTGTAATGTGTTTCTGTTGCATTTGATCAGATAACAAAAATGGTGAGGATTTTTAAAATAACAAACATGGTTGAGCATTGGCACTATGGAAGCTTCTTAGGAAAAAGACTGCAAAGTGAAATTTCATTTTCTGCATCATATGAACTATAGTGTCTATTAAAGACTGTGATCCTGGTGGACATAAGACAGTGCTTGTGTCTACTGTAGTTAAGCAAGATTGATTAGTGACATTTTACAGATATGTATGTATTGTTTGTAATAGAATTCTGAAAGCTTGTTCTGAAATTTAGATGATAACTTTCCAAATTCTTAAAATGTTTTAGGTGCAGGGAAAATGTTTTCTGACAGGTATTGTGAGAAGCAAGGTATTTTCATAAAACTGCAGGGATTTAGAGATGCAGTACTTAATGTTTCCCTATGATAATAAATCAGTGTTAAGACTGTACTTCGCTAATGGTATGTGTGACAGCAGCTGGAGCACTTTTCCTGCACTGTTTGTACTGTGCTAAGTCTTACTGTTAGAGTAAGTGGTATGTACCGTTTTACAGTGGCCGGGGGGGCTTAGAGCCTCTTTGGAAGATAGTTTGTCTCACTACTGATTTATAACTCTTAAGGTAAGAAACCGAGGACCAAGGCTCCTAAGATCCAGCGACTAGTGACTCCTCGAGTTCTGCAGCATAAGCGCAGACGTATTGCTCTGAAGAAGCAACGCACTCAGAAGAACAAGGAGGAGGCAGCAGATTACGCGAAGCTCTTGGCAAAGAGAATGAAGGTGTGTGTGCCCCTCCGAACATGGCTATTATCTCATACCTGAGAATCATGGGATTTGATAAGCTTGACTGTACAAGTAAAAATGTACTGTACATAGATAACTTTGACTGGTATCTGAATGCAGGTGTGAATGTTTCTAGCAAACAACTTCGTGAGAGTTGCTATTTTCTTTTGCCAGTGCTGAGAAAGTAGTTGAGTTGATGGGTCTGATCTGTTCCTGAGAGCTACTTCTGAAGAAAATGATGGGCAGCTATAGTCTGTGACAGTGATAAGTTTTTGCAGTACTGATTTCAGTTCTAATTAATTTGAGTCTGACTAGGATGCTCCATTAGAATCCAGAGTTTGTGCTTGAACGTAAAGCAACAGTGATTGCTGAAGTAATACTCTTAGGGTATTTAGCACAGTATTGAGTGTTCTGTGACTTTCAGACTGCTGGAAGGTAGAGCTCTCGGATGTCCTGAAGTCTTTGTTAGTATTTTCACTGTTATTTTGGACACTGTTCTGTATGGTTGAAGACATTACGGGTCTGTACAGGTTTGGTACCTACGGAATTCTTTTGGTCCAGGAAGAATTTAATGCTGGATTTGCTTTAATGATTTTAAGTGCTTGATAATGTCTAACATAACACTGTGCACTTCTTGATGCTTTTTTGTTTGTTTGTTTCAGGAGGCCAAGGAAAAACGCCAGGAGCAAATTGCTAAGAGACGCCGGCTTTCTTCATTGAGAGCTTCTACATCTAAATCTGAGTCAAGTCAGAAGTAAAGATGTAAATGATACTGAAAATAAAACCCTTTTGAGGTTAAATTTTACTGTGAGACTTCCAGTGAATATAATTCCTGGCTATGTCTTCAAATAAATTTTAGTCCAGACTAACTGCAGCACTCAGACCTATGTGGAACCTCAGTCCTTGGTCTTGAATCTGTTCTTTTTAAGAACTTGCAATGCTTTTTGTGAAAAGCTCTAATTTACCTTGTGCATACATACAGATTTTTACAAGCAAGAATTACCTGCTGCAGCAAAATCAGATTTCATGTTTCAGGAGTGGTTTGATTTTTTTCCAGTCTTAAGCATTAGATAGTGTTTCCAGATGAGGAAAGAAGCCACTTGATTTTGAGCAGACAGTAAAGTCTGCTGCCTTCAGGTGATTCTTGGCAGAGTTAAGTCCAAATATTTCACCATTTTGCTCTTCAAATCAATACTGATACAAAGAATGACTAAGCCATCTACTGGAATGTTTAATTATTTCACTCTAGGTTAAGTCCAGGTAGTCTGCATGTAATTAGAATGTGTGTATTTTGACTCGAGTTTGTGGAGCTCTATTAGTCCTACAGGAATTCTGTTGTGACTACATGTAAATTAATTGATGTTGGAATAATATGTGGCAAGTAGATTTTTAGGTACCCTTAAAATAGTATCTACTTGAATATTTTGTTCACATACAACTTCTCTACTGAGTGTGAAAACTTGAGTTCATAACGCTTTACCACCTCTGTAGAAATCAGAGCTGCTGAACAAGTGGTTTGATGTCTGTTGATTAATGGACATGGAAGATTCAAATTAACCATCCTTGAATTCTGATTTGAATTAGGGATTGTAGCATAATCACTGCCAACTCAGAGGAGGCTAATGAGGTAGTGTTCAATCTCTGTCTATCTGTTAGCACTTCACAGCTGTCCCACAGTAGGTTCTGCAGTAACATACATGACAGTATGACGCGAGAAAATAAAGGGGAAAAAAGCCAAAGGAAACTTGAAGAGATGTAGAGGAACATCTCAGCTATTCTGATCATCAGACAGAGTCAATCTTTTCCAACATTTTCTGGGAGGGACGTCAGTCATCAGGTCTCAGCCTTCTATAATGCATGGAGACGGTAACATTTCCTAGCAATTTTAAGTGAGTACTTCCTCAGTTGTTAATTTACACCAACTGCCTCTTGTCTTGGCACAGGTGTACTGCTTCTGGCTAGAACTGAGGTTTCCTGCCCCTCCAAAAGCCAGGAGGCTGGAAGTGAGCAAAAGGTGGAGAGGGGTCACAGGGCGGACAAGCTAAGTCACACTCAGCAGTAAAAGCTGGGAAGGGAGAAGAGGGGACACTGAAAGCGTCTGTCTTCCTAACTCCTATGTACATTGAGGCCCTGCTTCCCAAGACATGGTTGAACGTTGCTTGTTGATGGGAAATAGAGAAGAATTCTTTCCTCCCTCTGCTTCTGCATGGCTGTTTTATTTATATTTTCTCTAATGAAATTACTTAACCCATCAGCCTTTTTTCATCTTATTTTCTCCTCCCTGTTCTTTCAGGGAGGGGGGGTGAGAGAGTGGCTTGGTGGAGCTTAGCTGTCTACCAGTGTGAAACCACCCCAGCAGGGCACCAGTGGGAATGGTAGCAATGTCTTCTCCCTTGCTGCCTCATCAGATGCTTATACCACTAGATGAGATCTTCCTCATCCAGCCTCCTGAATCTTCTCTAGGCTGGCCAGTTCCAGCTCTCAGCATCTATGTCTGATAGAGGGTTCAAGTCCTTCATCATTTGTGTGGTTTCTGTCTATATCTTTCCTGTACTGGGGAGCCTGGACTAGGACACAGCACTGAGAAGCAAGGGGAAATCACCTCTGTTCACCTGCCCGTGCTATGCTTAGTTTATCCTTTTTGTTGGCTTTCATGTGAAGGCATGGTACTCGGTCATGCTGGCGTCCCTTAGGAACCCTAGGTCCTTTCTGACAAGCTGCTCTCCAGCCCATGCTGGTATGTGAGGTTATTCCTCTGCAGGAGTAAAAAGCTTGCTGAACATGGCTTGGAACAGGAACAACGAAAGCTTCCTCCTGTTGGCTTCTTCCAGTGTTGCCTTCTTCAGTGACATTCTCTCAGATTCCCGCTCTTACTGGGGCATAGGAAGAAACAGTTCCTTCCTCCCTGCAGCTTCAAACATAAATCCTGCATTCATGCTTCCTTGGCCACTTCTCAAATACCTGCATAAGTGCTAGCACCAATTTATCTCAGGGCAGTTCTTGTTAAGCTCTTCTCCAGACTCCTTTCAATAGGCCCAATTAAAGGCAACCGATTAAAAAGGAGGTGTAATATTTTTAGCAAGCAGCATTATTGAAGATGGCAGAGGATCTGTGACCAAAGAAACAAAAAAACAACCCAAAGTCTGTGTGATACAAGATTATAAAAGAAATGTCCAGAAGACAAACTATTCCTGCAATTCCTAACTCCTGATAATCTCCACAAGCTGCTTCTGATATGTATATTTGCTTCTTCTGTTATTTTTACTAGCAGATTAATGAACTGGCCTCCACAAAGGGGAGAGTTTGAAAGACATTGAATCAGAAAGGCCTGAAGTACTTGCCAGTAACTGGCAATATCTACTGTTTAAATTTCATCTTATTCTCAAATTTATTTATTGTTATTTAGAACCTAAGCATGAGAACAGGAGGTACGAGGCCCACCAGCATCTCTTGTGATCTGCAAGGGTGCATAAGCGTAACTCAGTAACATCACTGCTAAGTCAGTGAAATATACAGACCTCACAGCAAGCACTAAGCACGCAGCCATGAACCTGTTCTCATGCACCTGATTAACAATGCTTCTCCTGGTGACCAGAGAGCAGTGTATCTGATTAGGAACCCAGGGTCCATTTCTTCCCTGTAAACACAGCTTCTGCCTCCTTCAGCCCCTTTTTCATTTTTTTCTCTACCTCTTCTAGTCTTCCTATGTATATATGGTTTGTTTACGGTCCCTCAGAGCCATCTTCCCTTATGAACAAAATCTGCCCAAGACAATTGTACCCAGAGTGGACAACGGCTGAAGTTCCAGATGGAGATCATTGACAAGTGGTGTCCTTCAGCGGTCAGCTCTGGGACCAACGTGCTTTAATATCTCCATTAATTATATTAACAGTGGGATTGAGTGCACCCTCAGCAACTTTGGGGGTGACACCAAGCTGTGGGGTGTAGTCAACACACCTAAGGGACGAGATACCACCCAGAGGGACCTAGACAGGCTTGAGCAGTGAGCCCAGGAGAACCTCCTGAGACTCAACAAATCCAAGTGCCAGGTCTTGTGATTGGGTCATGGCAACACCTGCTATCAGTACAACCTGAGGGATGTAAGATTAGAGCACAGCCCTGCCAAAAAGAACCCGGGTGTACTGGTGGATGGGGAGCTGGACATGAGCTGGCAATGTGCCCTCACAGCCCAGAAAGCCAACTGTATCCTGGGGTGCATCAAAAGATGAATGGCCAGAAAGTCAAAGGAGGTGATCCTGCCTCTCTACTCTGCCCTGATGAGGGCTCCCAAAGGCATGAGCTCCTGCTCAGGAAGACTCTGGGGCTTGGAGAAACTCCAGGCTCAAGGAAGACTAAGCAGAAGGCAGGGAACGCCCCTCTGAATGAGAGAGGGCACCCCAGGAGCTCTGGCTCACAGCAGCCATTCTGCGAAGCAGTGGCAGGATGCACGCCAGGGCCGCCTGCTCCTCCCAGTCTGCAGGCACTCCCATTCTC